>NC_057799.1:70121332-70253736 GCF_018294505.1 Triticum aestivum | reverse complement strand
AGGCGGCGGCGACACGTGGCGTCTTCGGATTCGCCGGGGCGCGGCGGCGGACGCGTCCGGTTCGGGTCCGGACGTGTCCGGCGGCGGAGAGGGAACGGAGCTAGGGTTTGGACTGCGAATGTATTTCGGGATGCCCACATATTTATAGGTAGAGGGAGCTAGGAGAGTCCAAATGAGGTGCGGTTTTCGCCCACACGATCGTGATCGAACGACCTAGAGCATGGAAGAGAGTTTGGTGTGTTTTGGGCTGGTTTTGAGGGGGCTTTTGCTGGACACTCAAATGGACTTTGCGGATGCCCGGTTAACCGTTGGAGTACCAAACGACCTCCAAATGGAACGAAACTTGACCGGTGGTCTCCGGGTGGTATATTAAGGCCACTTGACAAGCCTCGGTCCATTCCAAGAAAGTTTGACACCCGCACACGAGAGAAAACAAGAGGGGTGCACCGGAGGATATAGGAGCGCCGGATTGCAAAACGGACAACGGGGAAAATGCTCGGATGCAAGAGACGAACACGTATGCAAATGAAATGCACATGATGACATGATAAGAAATGTATGACATGACAAAATAAAAAACGAAAGACAAAACCCGACAACGGAGGGAAAACATAGCACATAGCCGGAAAGGGCAAGAGTCGGAGTTACAAATATGGCATGTTACATCCGGGGTGTTACAGCGGCGGAGGCTCGACTCGACGCGGAGCGCGCGGATGCCGCTGCCATCGAGGCCCTCCTGCAGGCGGAACTGGACGTCCTCGACTTGAACCGGGTGGTGCTCTCGTCCGTGCAGAGCGCCCGCACGCTCTGTGTGAACGAGTAGCTTGAGGCCGAGGACAACCACGGTGCGGAGACACACGTCGGCAGCTATGGCTGGTTCGCGCCGGCAGCCAAAGACGACGAGGCCGTCTCGTTCCGCGAGCAGTGATAGTTTTTCTTTATGTTGTAGTTTTTATGGATCTGTTGCTGCGTAAAAACATATATTGTTATGCAAGTCGCCTGACTTGGGTCAGTCTACCATTTGGATGAATATCCTACGTCTCCTAACCCTTCTTCCTCACCTCTTCTTCTTCCCCAACAGACCACCGCATGGGCCGTACGGATACTCCCCAACATGCGGTTGGATAAACATACTCTATGAACGAAAATTATGTGTCAGCAGTAGGATGGCTGAGTTTGGTTTGTTCACATGCGACAGCATGTGTCAGTGAGGGTGCGTTCCCTTGGTTGGGTTTGCGGCGTGCAGGAGCGACTGTGCATGTGAGGGTGCAGTGCGACCGCGGCGTGCAGGAGCGACCGTGTGAGGGTGCGGTGCGACGGCGACAGCCGTGCGCAAGTGTACCTCCTTTTCATTTTGAAAACTTTAGGCAAGCGTGGCAAAAATGTGTGACGAAGTATGGCAATGCAAGGCCTAGACCCAAACAGGATAAGTACGTAGTACTATGTACTAGGAGTACTAGTGTTAAAAAAGAAAGGCGGGGTTTTCCTTCACGGGATTAATCGATACAAATCCTCGTTTCACGTGTCAATTAATGCGTATTTTTTTCTCCAAAGCCCAAAGAGCTAACCATCTCACTCCTCATCGCTTGATTAATGCAGCGCCATGCAAACCAACCTTCTCACTTCCGCACGCATGCAGGGGATATTAATGTCCTTGGTTGCTAGTACGAGGCAAACCCCATCAATTTTGCCTCGATTAGTGTTAGTGGCCTTTTGAAAATTGTAATTTTGATATACTGGCCTTGTGTATAAAAAATGGAGGTAGTAACTATATTTGACTTCCTTCCCCATTGTAGTGACGTCGACGATATCTCGAACGTTGTGGTTTGGCGAAGTGCGTTTGACGGAGAACACCATTGAGGGAGACCACGGTAAGTCATTCGCAAGTGCCGCCTGCTAGCCGAGACAACCACCTTATTTGCATCCAAGAATTCCGTTGAACCAAAGGACGCGTAAATGTACTAGTACTACTCGTACACAATAGCGTCGTCCGTCCAGCTTAGTGCGGTGAGATGGTTTCTCGAAGAAGACGATGGAGAAGCGGAGTCAGCGAAGAGTGAAATGATGGTTGCTTCGTCCGTGCTTTGTGATTTGACGCCTCATTGCTTTGTGATTTGTGATAGAAGGGACAGGGGAGTAGACTCTGTCCTCTATACTGTACATGCGTCCAAGCATGGGAGAAAGAGGAGAGACGTTGCATTTTTCTATTCCTTCAATCAATCAATCAGGGAGCTTCGGTTCCATCCTTTTGGCTTTGGCAACATCGTCCACAATGGTTCCCGCGATGCCAAAAGCTATTTTCACATTTGGCTACACATTGTGGATGCCCTTAACCGTACCACTTGGTTTTGCTCCAGTGTGCTATCTATACAAATGTCAATTATCTTGATCTAAAAAATTATAGAATCAAGATTAGTAAAAAGGAGGTGATTTTGCCGCGCGGATGGCGGGGGAGGTTTCTTATTTTTAGAGGACATTGTCCTGGCGGTTTGCTAACATGCGGTCCCACGTGTCAGTGCTTCACCAAGCCGATCCGCTTCCCACATGAGGCAAAACAACGGCAGAAGCAATACGTGGTTAACTTGAAGAAGATGAGGGAGAAGCGGATTCAGCAACGAGTGAAATGATGGCTGCTTCGTCCCTCCAACTTCTTTTTTTAGCATTATTACTTCGACCCTCCAACTTAACTGCGGGAAAGGTGCAGCTTTGTGATTTGACACCTCATTGCTCATTACTACACCGGCGCCATGACTGGGTGCTTCACCCCGGCTACTCTGCACTGTATTCCGGTATGGCACGTGGACTCGGTAGCTTGATGCCCCACATGTCGGTGAAAGGGACTAGAAGATTTATGAAAGCGAGCGCTCCACTCTTACGACGGAGGAGTACACGACACGATGGCCCAGTGGACTGTCACTTGTACTGTATGTAGTACTATAGTTTTGCTGTTTCGCACGACCCATCACTTGTACTGTATATAGTTTTTCCCGCGCGGTATATGATACTGGCCATACATTTCAAAGGCAATTTTAATGTATGCAAACTGAATAATTAAGTAACAATATGATATCTAGTAAAACTAAAAACATATATGATTTATTGTGTTAGAGTGTAGTAGTAGTGTTGTATTGCATAGTTGTTAGATGTAACATGCGAGAACGTGTAGAGATGTAGTTTTGGAGGGCCTACAGAGAGAAAAGCGTAATACGTTCACCGAACTTCAGAATAAGCTGATTACGGTCACTATATACGTTTTGCGGTGATTATACGGTCACTTGATAACGGTTCAGCATTGGATTGCACTCTGTTGACCGGCCAAATAGTCTGCGTGGCACCATGTTGACTAGTTTAATTGACCATGTTCCTAGTGGGTCCCACCTGTCAGTTCGCATAGGGAAAAGGTCAGATAAACACAAATTTACGCAGGCGCAACAAGACTCCACCCCGTGCACGGGAATCACCTGGTTGTGTATGTGTCTGTCAGGGCCTGATGTGTGCACATGCACGTGTAGGTTGAGCACTTGAGCGTGAGAGTGTGTGTTGGTCGTGTGGTGTACTGGTGTGTGCATGCATGCGTCTGTGTGTGCATGTGAGGGTTGCATGCGCGCGTGGCTGCGTGTGTACGTGTGAGTGTTGCGTGCGTGCGTGGGTGCATGTGTTCGTGTGAGTGTTGCGTGCATGCAGTTCGTGTGCATGCGTACGTGTGTGTATAATCACCACACCAGCTCCTATGTGTTAAAACAGACGGCTCAGCATACCAATACAAGGCCACCTTGTCCGCTGTGCCCGCGGTCATGACTTCGAACCACCGTCCAATATTTTTTTGTCGTTTGTTTTCATTCTTACTAGGAAGATGCCCGTGTGTTGCACGTAACATCAAGATGCATTTGTATGACTAGTTTATCTTGTGAGAGAAAAGGATGAACGAGGGAAGGCCTTATTTGCAAATGTGGAGAGGTGTGTGGGTACCTTTTTGCAAAATTGTCATAGTTTCTTTCCTATCCATCGGATATAAATCGGACGGCCTATATTGCAGGATGGCAGGCACACCATCATCACCAACTCTGTTTTTTATAAGAGTGTATTTTATCCCTAGTCTTATAAAAAGCATAGTCGGTGATGATCGTGTGCCTGCCATCCTGCAATATAGGCCGTCCGATCTATATCTGACGGATAGGAAGGAAACTATGGCAATTTTGCAAAAAGATACCCACACCCCTCTCCACACTTGCAAATAAGGCCTTCCCTTGTTCATCCTTTTCTCCCACAAGATAAACTACTCATACAAATGCATCTTGATGTTCCGTGCAACGCATGGGCATCTTGTTAGTATTTTATAAGAGTGTAGATGTAGAGTAGATACAAGCCGACAGGTGGGCCCGATGGTAGTGAGATAATGTGATGCAACACTAGAGGTGCCACATGGAGCGTTTAACTGGTCAACTAGTCGTGTCTTGAGCAAATACAGAGGTGTACGGTGAGCCCGTGACTGTATAATAACCACAAAACGTAAATGGTGACCGTAATGAGTGGATTCTGAAGTCCAATGTATGTATCGTGCTTTCGCTTCAGATACAATGATCGTCACTGTATATATCGCGAGAGAAAGATGAAACATGCGTGAATGTGTTGGGGGCTTACTTTTAGAGGACCTGGAGATAGTTTGTGTGCGTACGTGAAAGGGGCGTAGAGGGGGGGTATGCGATGGAGAGAGAGATGCTCTTCGTTTCTCTTTATTATGACTAACTTTATATATAGTATAAAAATATACAAATTCACAGTGCGGAATAAATATCATTGTGGGCACCATGCAATGCAAGCATTCATACTCCTCCATATGACTTTTTAATGTTGTATATATGTAGAAATTCTAAAATATTTTTTTGGCCACGCTTTATTCAAAAGGAATGTTGTATGCGAAATAAACATGAAGAGAGGGCTTTTTAGATCAATGGGGTACGTGATGTAACATGTGTGAATGCGTAGTTGATGCATTTGGTAGGGCCTAGAGAGGTATGTGTGTGTATTACGTATTCGAGAGAGGCATGGATAGAGGGGCCGGCATGGGGGCGTGGGAGAGATAGCACGAGAAATGAGAGTGGTCTAGAGAGAGAGACGAATATGACGTCATGGCGAGAGATTCCCTTGAGTGTGTATATGCAAGGGGGGAGTGGATAGAGGCACCAGGAGAATATATTTTTTGTGTGTGGTGTCTGTGTTGGTATGTGTGGGTGTGAGAAGATAACGAGACGTGGGGGCAGAGGGTGTGTCACCGCATGAGGTCCGGTGGGTCGAGGTGAGGCCCTTCGTTCGGTTCCGTCCTGCGCCACATTGGTCGGCCCGTGACGCATTTAGGGAGACCCATGGATGACTAGTTGTACAAGACAAAGATAGGATAATTGTGAAGGACTCTATGTCCACTGACAAAGCCACCTAGGATTTGTAACCCTAGGTTCTTGGACTAAGGTAACCCCTTTATCTCTGATATTACTATTCATCCAACCTAACTTTAAGGGGCATCCTACAGAATGCTTTGCTAGAATCATACTCGTCGATTAGGAAGAGAGGTGTGAGACAATGAGTGAGAGACGGGCCTAAAGATAATGTGTGTACAGGAGACACGTAGGCAGGTCTATGTATATAGAAAGGGTCGATGGGGATTGTGCGTGTGTATGCTTGCGAGAGGGCGAGTGCTTGTGATAAAGGTTAGTGAAAACAGTCGTAAATGGTTACGAGAGGGAGTGAGGGTTATATCGAGAGCATGTGTGCGAGTAAGACACCTCGGGAGAGAGTGTGTGAGCATGAGTGAGAGACCACCGATGGAGAGTGAAACTACACGTACAAGACTGCTGTACACATTGATTAAATATATAAATTGTATCCAAATATTAGGATGGGATCATGATATTTGCAATTCGCATAAGGAACGGTCATTGATCCATCAGACATCTAGATTCTATCAAATTTGAGCATGTCTATGTTATTATTCGACACAATTGATCCACATAGTTAGTATTTTGAACTCTAGACAATGCATCGCTTTAGCAATCGAATATAAACGTGAGTATAGTTCATGTTGTGTGTGTAAAGCACATTATACATACGAAAGTTACACAATGAACATTATAAATAGCTACCTATGAACTAGCATACATTTGAATTCAACTTAAGGTGGTTTAAAAAATCGAATTCAACATGAAGTCCATTCAATTATTTGAATTTGATATCATGGCATTTGTAAATCATACCTAAATTATGGGGGCACCAATCTTTGCTCTGATTTTGTACATAATAGCATACGTAGTCGTGTACAAAATAGATTCTAATTTAGCTCCTCCATTCCAAAATAATCGTAGTTATAGGATTTTCAAGTGTCGAAATTTCAAAAAGAAGCGGATAATTTAATGAGGTTTTCAAACATACAAGGTCAAATTTAACGTCGTCTATTTAGGTCAATCCTCAAAGTTCAAGAGTACTCTAAACGTGAATGCTTATGTTTCAAAATTTTGAACGAAGCGCCAAAAGAGCCTCTACTCGCCCGAAACCGCGTGAGACCAATGTTTGGTAGTACAAGGAAATTACTTTTCTAATAACTCCGACCCGTGAAACCTACCGGCCCGACGTCCAAAGGTCTAAACCAGGGTAGGTTTGTAGCTTCATCTAGGCGCCACGCAACCGCCTCCGAAAAACATTCATACACAATGGCCGCCTAAGCACACATGCGCGCGGCCGAAATCGCTCCCGCCCACTATTTGGGACACCTGGGATTACCATCCTACCCCTCACCCGCAGTAGGTCCGAAATTTAAGAGGGGGGCAAAGTTTTTACTTTCCCCAAATTTCAAACAAGCGCGTCCCATCTTCTGTTCAAAAAAGCCAAAAACAAGCGCGTCCCAGACCGAAACACGGTTCTCCCCCTCCCCCCCGCCCACCCATCTGATTCCCCGTTCGTACTCCGTGGGCGCAAAAACTACCTCTCCACCAGCCGCGAAACCCCGGCGTCCTCCGTCCGCCACCCCATTCCACCCATCAACCGCCGCCCTCCTCCATCATGCCGGAGCCGATACCCTGACGTCGTCATCCACCGCAACCTCAACCGCAACGCCCTCCACGGCTGGTAGTTGAAGCCGAGGCCGAGCCGTCTGTACCCGAGCCAGTTCAACCATGCCGTCCTACGCCTCACCGCTGCCGCTCCAACTTTGCCATCCTCCACCGCACCGGAGCTATTCCTGCTAAAACGTCCTTCGCCGCCTCGGATCTGCTTCCCCTCCGCCGACATACGGCCATAGCAACACAGTGAACAATTTGGCCATGGGTTCGTCCAAGCCTGCACCCTCCTCCAGAACATCGGTTTCCCCGGCAAAAAGAAGAAGATCGGCGCGACATGTGGAGGCGACCACACCGGCAACCGGAAATGGTGCTCCTCTTCCCTTATTCGTGCAAATCTTACGTGTCTGCTTGCACGATATTCATCCCACAGAAGACACTAGTTGACCGCTTCTTCTTGATACTAGATGTTCCTAGTAACTCGCGATGCACAAGGTTTCTCCTCATATACTATTTCACCTTAGCTAGAGGTCTGTCGCCCCCCCTGAATTTCAATTCCTGGTCAGTTGATTCCCAATTAACGAAAGCATTCCCCGGCGTAACAGGCGCTAGTCCGCCTATTACGCCAGGGAAGCAGCGCCTCGGTGTTTATCTTAGGGGCGTGTGGGGCCTAGAGCTACTGGCGCCCGATCTGGAGGTCGGCTGAGATTAAAGGGATGGCCTGGGGGCGCTGTCAAGCACGGCGGTGGTATGAGGTCGAGGGGAGGGCGGGGCGGCGGAGGTAGGGGTCTGGGCCGGTGGTCGCTGGCGGTTCGAGAAAGATCGTCAACAGTGACTGGCGGGAGGTAGACGAAGGCCATCTGCCCGTTCCTTATAGATCAGATGGTTCATTAAAAGAATCGACTGACCTATTTATTTTCAGTCGACTTTTATCTTGATATGACCACATGTGGTGGTGTGCTGGAGGAGTACCTGCATTTCCTGTGCTCATATATTAATCATATGGAGTAGAATCTAATTTTGTTTGCCATGCAATGTTGTAGAGCTATCATATGTCTCCTGTCATTTATTTTTCAGCCACCTGCTATCTGCTACTTTTATAGTGCACTAGTTCTACACACACTTCACCCATACTCTTACTATTGTGTTTTTATGCAAGGGTATTTCAGACTCTGCTGCTATGAGAGAAGCAAAAAAGAAAAGAGAGAAGTCGCTCCAGCATCGTACGCGGATAGGCCAGACACATTTCAGCCTTATAATAGGTGCATCATCAGCAGATGGAGACGGTAAACGTAGCTCTGAAGTTGATGACCTCGCTCGCAATGAACCACCATCCCAGGTGCTTGCTTTAACTTCGCGGTGTCATATGTGGTTGCATGTTCCATATGGTGTCTAGCTTGTATTCGAAAGGCCGAAGTCGGTCTTTATTAAGATAAGGAAAGATATTTTTTACATGAACGACCATCCCGTGAGCACCAGAAGACAAATAGCCAGTCAGCGCACTGGCCGAGCCAGTGACAAGCCCAGCAAAGAGAGGCATCACCTGGAAGCCAACTAAAAAGCCGCGATGGTGGCGAAGCAGCTTGCCTCCCACCAGGCTCTCAGGTCCTAGATGATCATGCTCACCACTCTAGCCGGATGTCTCGCTTGTATTGCTTCCAATTTGGTTAAATTGCATCTGCTTAGCTTACACATTATACCTTTGAATATGACATGCCTTTCTGTTTTTGGTACATACTAGTACATCTGTGTATTAACCATGTTCTTACATCAAACTAATGTTCTTGTGTATCCCTCATCAATCACTTATGATGAGGAAGTCAGGCAAGTGGATTACTCCTGATTTAAAGAATGCAGCGTCAGCCTCCCGACATGATTCTCAAGAAACAGCAAGGCTAGATGAAGATAGTGAACGTAGCTCTGTAGTTGATTACCGCATTTCCCCTACACTAGCATCGCATGTGCTTGCTCTAACTTGGCAGCGTGATATGTGGTTGCATGTTGCATAGGGTGTCTAGATTGTAATTTTTCCAATCTGGTTAAAATGCATGTGCTATTCTGCTTAGCTTATACATTATACCTATTAATGTGACATGCCTTCCTGTATTTAGTACATAGTACATCTGTCTATTAAGCATGTCCTCACATAAAACTATTGTTTTTTGTATCCCACATAAATCAATATGACGAGACACCTTCAGTACATGCAGTGTGATATTAGTTCCATCTTTGATATGATTTATAGCATGCGCTGCTTCTAATTTGTTGAAATGCCATTTATGATGGGACACTTTTAACTTGGCAGAGTCATATTGGTTGCATCTCTCACGTGGTGTCTAGCTTGCATTGCTTCTTATTTGCTGAAATGATTTCTGCTTAGTTTACACAAACAGTTGTGAATATGCCATGCCGTCCTGTTTTTCGTATTATTCCATCCTGGAGTCATGTGTTTGCCTTACATCAAAGTAGTGATTGTCAGTATCATGCACGAATGAGTTCTGAAGAGTGAATTTTATTGCTTTTTCTTATCAGTTTTACTTGACAATTCAAAATCAATAAAGCGGAAGGAAGTTAGCAAGGCAGCGGATGAAGGTGCTCCTTCCAAATGGACGGCCTCTACAGATTCTACTCCTCCATCCCCCAAAGATGATTTCCAAGACAACACATGCATAGACACTCAACGTAGCTATGTTGGTGATGAGCACGTCTCCCCTAGTGCACCATCACAGGTGCTCCCTCTAACTTGGCACTGTTATATGTGGTTGCTTGTTATGTATGATGTCTAGCTTGTATTGCTTCTAATTTAGTTGAATTTCATCTGCTTACTTTACACATTATACTTGTGACTAAGACACGTGTTCCTGTTTCTAGAACATACAATATCTGTCTATCACACCATGTTCTTCCATCAAAGTACATTTGTTCTGAAGAACTAAATTGTTATTCGTTTTTCTTGTCGGCTTCACTTAACATGGCACAGAGAAAGAGGAAGCAAGACAGAACGATAGGGAAAGGGAAGCGGAACAATCCTGCAGATTCTGCTGGTACTGATGGTGCAATAGAAGGTCAAAGTCCAGCGGAAAATTGTACCGACAGGGTATCCCGTGCTACACGAGCTGCAGAACAAGCCAAACAGAAACAAATAGCTGCCACCAAACAAGCAGAGACAACCCTAGTTGTTGCAACACCTTCCACAGTACCACCAGCTGCATGATTTACTCGTTGGTCAACTCAGCTAGCAGCACGTTCCCAAGCTCCCTTGCCACCTGACACTACTTCTGAAGCACTCTTGACACAAGATGAGTTGGCAAGATCAGATGAACTTTGTGAGCTTCAACAGCAAGAAGGTAGTTGCTGGAGTCAAGTTACAGTTGCATGCTTCTTTATATGTAGTCTCACAGTCTGATGTACACTAACACTTCCTATGTTTGTTGTTGGACTAGCACCTAGGCGCAAGAGGAAACAAACATCAGGGATAATGCTCGATAGGTTAACTAAATCTAGAGGAGGAAGAATGGAGATCTGTTTTGAGGCAGGTTTAAAAAGGCCACGTGATGCTACAGAGTCAGCCAAGTTAGTATCAGAGGCAGCGGTTGCTGTTAGGTGTCATGTACGTATCCTCCCAACATGGATTCAGTACAGGAATGACAAAGACGAAACCTAGTTCAACACCTTCCTCGACCATTTATCTGTAAGTATGGTTATGTATGGAAACTAGTAATATCGTCTTGCTCTGTCCAGTACTTTCTAGGTTGCTGATAATGAGACTCCAATAATTTTCAACAGATGAGGTTCAAGTTGGATAGCCAAGATGATGCAACCAGACAAGCTTGCACCCATGTTTTCAAGTGTGCTCTGCGACAGTATCGGTATAACTTGAGGAAAACTCACTTTGAAGGCAAGGCTAACAGTGAACTTGCCCAAACATCTCCAGTGGAAAATATATCTGATGACTAGAGAGGCCTCGTTAAACACTGGTCCGATCCGAAGTATCAGGTACATTATATATATGTGATCAGATCACATGTTGAAGTCCTATTTACGCATGTGCCACACAAATCTATCTTCTTGTAGGTGAACTGTTCAAAGAACAAGGCCAACCGTACGAAAGTGAAATTCCAACAGACGACAGGATCTCGTAGCTATATTGCACACTGCGAGGCTCTTGTAATTAGCTGCTATTTCACTCTTTTCGCTGTACCATATTATCAGATCTATATTGACTTGTTCCAAATGCAGAGGAAAGCCCGCAAGGACCAAAAAGTACCTGAACCAAATGCTGTGGAAATCTTCAAGGACTTTCACACCAACAAGAAGAAGGGCATGACTACACCAGTCAAAGCCGCTGTTGTAAGCCCTTAATCCTCATGCCTTTTAACTACTACTTACTCTGACTTGTGCCTTGAACTACATGGTTTGCAGCCAATGTCTATTACTCTTTTCAATTTTATACACAATTGTCTTAGCGTATCATTGCACCTTACAAGGTTTAAAAGAGAGGATTGATGTTCCTTTGATCTTGACCTGTAATCTAGTTCCGTGCTGGACTTGCCCACACAACGTTACAATTGCCTGTTTGTCTATTCTCAGTTGTTTTGTGATATGAATGATGTTATACTATGCTTACCGTATTATAAACTTCGTCTCTTTATCCTTAGCCCTCAATACAATGTGAAGAAATAGACAATACATTAGCGATGGTACATGGTCATATGTTTGGAACCTGGTTTTATTATGTACTTTGCAATAAAATACAACTATTATTTTACATGGGTTCACCAGAATAAGTTCTGTATATAGACCAAAGCTATGTTGTTTGGTTTTGCTGCCTCCTTAATATCTTCTGTTCTGGTACTACTAATGTAAAACCTCAACTTTTCAGCGAGCTATGGAAAAAATGGTGGAACCGCCACCTTCTGAAGGTGGCGAGGCAACTATAACCGCAATGTCAGCTCTTGCTGCAGTGCGTCAGTACCTGTCCACTAACAGTGCCGAAAGCACGTTCCTGCGTAATACTGGCTTGGTTGTTAAGGCAATCTCGTCCAAACTGCCTCATGATCAAGATATGCAAGCTCCAAACAATGTTGTATCTACGCTCCAGGCACAAGTCCATTCCCTAATAGAGACCCTTTGTGCAACAAGGAGAGACATTGTTCGATGTTGTCAAGATATGCATGGTTTTGAAACCAGACTATCAGACATTTGCTATGTTGTTCAGGAGCCTAGGAGAACTGAAGGCGAAGGTTATGGTGCTCCATCGGACAATACAGCATGAAAACATAACAGTCAGGTCAAATGAACTGAACTTCTGAACTTCTGGTGGTGCATTTATCTGCTAGACTGTTAACTTTTATGCCAACCTTCCTTTTGTTTTATAGTTGTAATTTGTTTTGGTTCGATACAAAATTTGTTCTTAACGTGCAGCCACCGGCTAAAGAAAACAGCAAGCCATTTTTGTATAGTGTAGGGTCTTCCCTATATTTGCACTGTTGGCCGTAGAAACAATGGGCCTTCTACGTGGCATAGAAACAATGGGCCTTATACGGGCCGTAGACACAATGGGCCTTCTATGCGCCGTATCATCAATGGGCCTTCTATGTGCCGTATGATCGGTTGGCCAAACATGGGCCAATAACATACCACATTATGGCCGTAAATGGGCTAGAGTTGAAATCGTCCGTTCATGGGCCGACCATAACGGGCCGTCGTTAATCGGCCATATTTTGATGACGCTATGAAAACGGCCCAACGTACTAACGGGCCACAAACGGGCCGACTGTAACCACGGGCTGAATTTGGCCCACAAGCAGAAAATGACATTAACGGGCCATAAGTAAACGAATGTGGAAATGAGCCCAAGAATAAATGGGCCCCGAGAAGGCCGAAAGATAACATGGGCTGGAAACGGCCCAACAGAATAATGGGCCGTTAATGGGTATAAAGTGATAGACTATTCATTATGGGCCGGTTTCACCACGTGGTGTTAATGGGTATAAAGTGATACACTATTCATTACGGGCCAGTTTTACCACGGGCCGTTAATGGGTCGAGAGTAACAAGGGCCTCATATGGGCTGAAAGACGTCATGGGCCATACATGGGCCGGAAGTTAAAATGGGTTGGAATTATATTGGATGGCCCAGATAACGCTACTGGGCCTAATTCGGATAGGCTGTAAACGGGCCCTGGGTTAGCGGGCTGTAAATGGGCTATATGCGAACATGCCGTTAAAAGGCTTGCCGTGGGCCGGCCCGCCACCTTTTGACCAAGTCAAACGGGCCGGCCTTTTCACAGGAATGGGCCTCTGTTCGGCCGTGCCACGTGTCGACGTATCATAGGCGCTTTGGGTCCAATGAGTGGATGACATCTGTCCCAACGGTGTGCCCACACGTGTTTCCTCCAGCCAATGACGATTTTACACGTGGAAAATCCCCATTGGTCGGGGCTGTTAACGGGTTATCGGATCCAAAATCGGACCCGATAGCTTAACGGCGTTCCGTTACGGTGGATGCCACGTGTCGGTCACCCTTGACGAAAGCACTTCTGTGACGCGTGATTTATCGTCATGGAAGTGGACACTTCCGTGATGATAATTTTGGTAATGTCATGGAACACTTCTACGACGGCACAGGTATGACTATCTTGATTCTGTCAGAAATTTGTCATGGATGTACATGCATGACAGAAAACTTGACCTACTGTGACAAACACGTATCATCACGGAAGTGTATTTTTTTGTAGTGGAACTAGGTATTAAGATACCGACGATCGAATCTCGGGCAAGTAACATACCGATGGACAAAGGGAATTACGTACGTTGTCATAATGGTTCGACCGATAAAGATCTTCATAGAATATGTAGGAGCCAATATGGGCATCCAAGTTCCGCTATTGGTTATTGACCAGAGAAGTGTCTCGGTCATGTCTACATAGTTCTCGAACACGTAGGGTCCGCACGCTTAACGTTCGATGACGATATTGTAATATATGAGTTATGTGATTTGGTGACCGAATGTTGTTCGGAGTCCCGGATGAGATCACGGGCATGACAAGGAGTCTCAAAATGGTCGAGAGGTAAAGATTGATATATAGGACGATAGTATTCGGACACCAGAAGTGTTCCGGAGGGTACCAGGTACATATCGGGTCACCGGAAGGGGTTCCGGGAACCCCGGCAAAAGATATGGGCCTAATGGGCCAAGAGGGGAAACGCACCAGCCACCAGGGGCTGGTGCGCCCCCATGTGGGCCAAACCATATGATAAGGAAAGAGGGGAAGGGAGAAGGAAAGGGGGGATTCAGCCTCCCCCTTCCTTCCTTCCTCCCTCCTCTTTCCTTCCCCCTCCGGTAAATAAGGATGGGGGCGGCAGCAGGCCTAGGAGGAACCCAAGTAGGATTCGGTCCTACTTGGGGTGCCTCCTGGCCTCTCCCCTCTCCCTCCCACCTATATATATTTGGGGGCGCCCCCTAGCACACCCCAGACAATTGTTAGCCGTGTGCGGCGCCCCCTCCACCGTTTACTCCCACGGTGATATCTTCATAGTGCTTAGGCGAAGCCCTGCGCGGATCACTTCACCATCACCGTCACCACGCCATCGTGCTAATGGAACTCATCTACTACCTCGACAACTTGCTGGATCAAGAAGGCGAGGGACGTCACCGAGCTGAACGTGTGCAGAACGTGGAGGTGCCATGCGTTCGGTACTTGATCGGTTGAAGCGCGAAGAAGTTCGACTACATCAACCGCGTTGAGAAACGCTTCCGCTTACGGTCTACGAGGGTACGTAGACACACTCTCCCCCTCATTGCTATGCATCTCCATGGATAGATCATTGCGTGTGCGTAGAAATTTTTTTGTTTTCCATGCAACGTTTCCCAACAGCCTCCTCCGCCTGCATCCGGGCCGCAACCGCCCTCACAGCCTCGTACTTCCTACGGTCGTTGATCTTCATCTTCTTGTCCACAAGCCAATTCTTCGAATGCTCATCATAGAGGGTCTCGTCCGCCAACATGATCCTTGCATCTTCCGCATCCCGTGCGAGTTGCAACCTCTCCTTCTCAAGCTCTATGTCGCCAAATGTCTTGGCCTTCTCGAGCTCCCATTTGATCACCGGTTGTTGCTTCTCCAACTCGATCTTCTCCCTCTCAATTTCCAACTTCTTCTCCGCCCTCTTCTGGTCCCACTCCATGATTTCCTTTTGTGCATCCAACATGAGATTGTACCTCTCCTCCTTCTTGTTCTTCCTCACCGAAAAAATGCCCGTCCGTGTTGGCGACATTTTTGTAGCCGCGGCATCACGGGCGGCACGTGCCTTCTCCCACTTGTTTTCCATGACTTGGCGGTTGTCCTTTGGCATGGTGGCTTTTCCATTCTCCACGACAACATTGTACTCTTCATCGTCCAACCCAATTGATTGGTTGGAGCTTGAGCCATCGTTCCTCTTCTTGCCGGACTTGAGGTCAGCCACAACTTGGTTCCACTTTGGCTTTCCATTTAATACGATCCAACAATGGCTAGAAGCAAATGGCTTATTCTCCACCTCATGATACAAAGTGGCCGCCACCGCTGTCTAGCAAACAACATATGTATGAGCACGAGAATGCAAACACAACAAGCAAATGCAATGGACGACAACATGAGGCAATCGAGCTTACTTGAGTTGTGACTCCCATCCCACTCTGAGGGCATTTGGTCACTTGTGAGTAGTAGCCGACGTACTTGTTCACTTCCACTTGAATTATCACCCAACGATGTTGGAGAGATGCCACATCGCGAGTGGTCACGATAGGATGCGGCTCCATATACTCCTTTTGCTTGTGATACTCCTTACAAATCTTTGTCCAATAGGTGTTCCCCTTTTGCTCGAGGCCGCATATTGGATCCATCATTGTGGCCAACCAAGCTTTGACCAACAAGATGTCCTCAAATCGTGAGAATGTCGGACCTCTTGCCTTCGGCGTCTTGGTCTTCATCTTCTTCTTGCTCGGATTGAGATTGGATGGTGTTCCAACTTCAAATGCGGTGGTGGCCTCCAATTCATACTCCATTTCGGTCAGATCTTCATTGTCATTGATCATGTTCGACACGAACGCCTCCTACATGATTATAGTTTACAAGCATTGGTCATGAGCGAAATGAACTAGTGGACTATGCTAAAATCTGATCGGACAAGAGCAAATAAAATTCATCGACTCTTGTTCGGTCATTCCGTCGAACAGGTCGAGGGCAGCCCGGGCACTGCCGGAGCCCGTGCTCATCCGTGCCCGTACGACCTGCGGCGAGTCACACACGTCGACCACAGGCATCTGTGTGGTCGCAAAGCTCTTCAGAATGGCCCAACCGATGGTCGGATCATCCTCTATCCCAACGGGGTCGGACAGAGTAATTTGCGTAGGCGCTCGGAGGGAAGGGGTGCGGGGATCCGGGCGCGGCGGAGGAGACAGCTGCTCCACCACTGGAGGCGCGGAAATGGTTGGAGGGCGGTGGGAGGAGGAGGAAGGGTTTGGTGGATTTGGTGCAATTTGGGGTGGGGTCGGATTGACGGGTCCGACGTGGCGGCCGTGCCCGGGTGCCCCCATATCCGCCCCATATTTGGGCTAGATATGGGGGGTGCCGGTGAGCCCGGGCATTTGAGGGCCGTTTGACGGCCCGTCTGGGTCAAAAAATCATGATCGGCCAGTGCCCAGGCGGCCCGCCCCAGCGTATGAGGCGGGGTTGAGAGGTCCGGTTGTAGATGCTCTGACTTCTCGATACGAGTTTGGTGCCGCGACTGGTTTCCCAGTTATATTTTGAATCACATAGGTTTCGTTTAGTTTGATGTGAAGCTTATAAGTCCTTCCTAACGCTTGACATGTCTCCAACGTATCTATAATTTTTGATTGTTCCATGCTGTTATATTATCATTCTTGGATGTTTTACGATCGTTTTATAATCATTTTATATCATTTTTTTCTACAAACCTATTGACATAGTGCGCAGTGCCAGTTGCTGTTTTCTGCATGTTTTTTACATCGCAGGAAATCCATACCAAACGGAGTCCAAACGCAGCGAAACTTTTTGTGGATTGTTTTGGACCAGAAGACATCCAATGGGACAAAGAAGTACCGAAGAGGGATCCCGAGGTAAGCACAAGACACCAGGGCGCGCCTGGAGGCCCAGGCGCGCCCTGGTGGGTTGTGCCCACTTCGGTGGCCTCTCGCACTGCCTCTTTGCTCTATAAATACGCCTATATTCCAGAAACCCTAGGGGAGTCGATGAAAATCAATTCCACCCGCCGCAAGTTCTAGAAACACCAGATCCAATCTAGGCACCATCACGGAGGGGTTCATCATGCCCATTGGTGCCTCTCCGATAATGCGTGAGTAGTTCACTATAGACCTATGGGTCCGTAGTTAGTAGCTAGATGGCTTCCTCTCTCTCTTTTGATTCTCAATACAATGGTCTCTTGGAGATCCATATGATGTAACTCTTTTTTGTGGTGTGTTTGTTGGGATCCTATGAACTTTGAGTTTATGATCAGATCTTGTTTCTATCCATGAAAGTTATTTGAGTCTTCTTTGATCTCTTACATGCATGATTGCTTATAGCCTTATATTTCTTCTCCGATATTTGGGTTTTGTTTGGCCAACTTGATATATTTATCTTGCAATGGGAAGAGGTGCTTTGTGATGGGTTCGATCTTACGGTGCTTGATCCCAGTGCATCATCCCTTCCTCTTTGGGGAAATGCCGATGTAGTTCAAGCCATATCAAAAGGAATTTCTGGCACCGTTGCCGGGGAGACATCATCAACATCTACTAGGTTCCTAATCACAAATCTCATCTCCTTGCAATTTACATTATTTGCCATTTGCCACTCGTTTTCCTCTCCCCCCCTTCACAAAAATTTGCCGTTTTACTCGCCCTCTTTTTTGTCGCCGTTTTCCTGCCGGATCTATTCATATTCTTGCTTTTTAGTCATAATGGCTAGCGTAACTACTCCTCCTTTGTCACCAGATTTTGAAGTTCTAAACTTCAAGCAACGACAAGGAGAAAATTTTAAAGATGCTTGGTATTGGCTAATGGAATCCTATCGTATTTGCAACCTAAAGGGAGACGCAAAGATTTTGCTTCGTAATTTTTTACATAGGATTGGCTTTGCATCATAGACAACTCTTAATTTTGCCGCTAAAGGGAATTTTATCGAGTTTGATGCTAATGCTGGCTATGAAATTTTAGAAGGAATTCTAGGGGTTCCATCTCAAAAGAAGGGGTTTTCTTTCACCCCAGAGGGAATTCAAATCTTCGACAAACTTGGTGGTTTGCACGAACGTATGGTTGAATTGCAAAAGTATAATGAACCCCTCAAACATCTTAATGGTAGTATGAATCGCATGAATACTTTGATTACTCTTTGCAATAAGCGATTGGATATTTTAAACCTCAAGATGGTACCTTTTGCCGAGAATTTAGGGAAGTGCAAAGAGCCTCCCGGGTTTGAGAAAGCCCTTACAAAAGTTGCGAAAACTATGGATGACAAGACATAGATCCTTGCATTATGCCTAGCTAGGGGCTTAAAAAGACAGCGCTTGTTGGGAGGCAACCCAACTTGTATCTTTTTGCTTTTTGGTTTTCTTGTTGTTTTCAATAAAATACCCAATTATAACTCTGGTTAGAAGTGTTTTTGTGGTTTAAACTAGTGTTTGTGCGAAGCAATGCCTTTGGGATCATGTTGGGTGATAGTTGATTTGATCTTGTTGAAAAACAGAAACTTTTGCGCCCAGAAAAATAATTTTATTAAATCACAGAAACGTTCTTTTGCTCTGAATTTTTTACACAAGATTGATATGCAAATTTCCTGTTGTCCTAATTTTTCAGAATTTTTGGAGTTACAAAATTATTCGAAGTTCTTAGATTGCTACAGACTGTTCTGTTTTTGACAGATTCTGTTTTCTTTGCATTGTGTGCTTGTTTTGATGATTCTATGGTTTTCTTTGAGGAGTTTTTTCCATTGAAAAGTTGGAATACAGTAGATATAATGCAAAAATAAAATATGAATGGGTTTGCAACAGTACTTATAGTAGTGATTTGCTTTCTTATACTAACGGATATCACGAAGGTTTTGCTGAGTTTTGTGTGATTGAAGTTTTCAAGTTTTGGGTGATATTACGATGGATGAAGGAATAAGGAGTAAGAAGAGACTAAGCTTGGGGATGCCCATGGCATGCTAAGCTATTATCCAAAGAGAAGCAAGCAACTAATCTTGGGTATGCCCGAGTGGCATCCCCTCTTTCTTCTAATGACCATCGATATTTTACTCGAAGCTATATTTTTATTCGTCACATATTATGAGTTTTGCTTGGAGCATCTGTTATGATATGAGTCTTTGCTTGTTTTGCTTCTTATTTTAAGTCTTGAATCCTTGCTGGACACACCTATTTGAGAGAGCCAAAATTATGCTATGACTTGTTAGAATTGCTCTCTATGCTTCACTTAAATCTTTATTAGCTATGGAATTGCTCTAGTGCTTCACTTATATCTTTTTGAGCACGGTGTGCTTTGTTACTTTTGAAGAAATGCTCTCATGCTTCACTTATATTTATTTCAGAGAAAGAAATATTATGCTCATGATCTTCACTTATATTTGTTTGAGCTTATTAAAAAAGCAACATATGAAACTAGTCCCAAAGTGATAGATATCCAAGGAGGATATAATAAAACTTTCATGAAGATCATTGGACAAAATAAACTTGATTCTTTGTAATAGTTTTGAGATATGATGATGTGATATGTGAGTCATGTTGATGAGTAATTGTGCTTTAGTAAGAATATTGGTGTTAAGGTTGGTGATTCCCAATGCAAGCACGAAAGTCAATAGTTATGCAATGAAATTACATCCTACTTGTGGTGCATTATTCGGTGTTAATTATGTTCAATGCTCGCTTATGAGATTTTTTGTTTCTTGGTTGGTCGCTTCTCAATCCTTTCGCTAGCCTTCATTTTGCACTAAGTATGATCACTACTTGTGCATCTGAAATCCTTTAAACTAGTTTTGCCATATGAGTCCACTATACCTACCTATATGCGGTATTTCCATTCCGTTCTAAGCAAATTTGCATGTGCCATCTCTAATTTTCAAAATAAGCTTCTCTTTTGTGTGCTCGTACCGCTCATGAAACTGTAGGGGGTGGCTAATATATTTCCATGCTAGATGTGTTATTCTCACGATGAGTGTTTATTCACTTGTCATTGCACGAGAGTACGGCAAAGGTATTATGCCCAGTCCCGAAATGAAAAATGAATTTACTTTATGTTGTCAAATAATAAATTCCTTGGAAAGTGTTGGTATGGAAGGCACCCCTGGATACGGTTAGCCAGGGAAAGTGAAAGTATGGTGGAAAAAGTATTAAACTTTATTTTTCTGTTTGGGAACCGCCTATGATATATCTAGCATGGGAAGTATTGGGAACTACTCGATCATTTTCGTTGACAGGAAAAGCATGCCTCCCAAAATGTTTTTACCTATCTTTTTCGCTTTGAGCTCTGGCACCTCTACAAATCCATATTTCCCTCTGCGAAGGGCATTTCTTTTACTTTATGCAATTTTATTTTTACTTGAGTCTCCATCTTCTCTTATAAAGCACCAACTAAGGGGCACTATGAGCGTAATTGAGCATTTGGTGTAGCTAATATGCGAGTGTGTTTCATGAATGGATCAATGATTGAGCATAATGGGTTAACGTTAGGGATAACTTGCTTTAGTGTTGATATTGTGGAAGACATGGTTGCTTGTTGATATGCTTGAGTATTAAAGTCCTCATGTCAAAACTAGACTATTGCTTTGATCCATATAAAAGTCCAAATGGCCATGCTACAAAGAAAAGAATATGTGATGAACATGTTAGGCAGCATTCCACATCAAAAATTCTGTTTTTATCATTTACCTACTCGAGGACGAGCAGGAATTAAGCTTGGGGATGCTGATACGTCTCCGACGTATCTATAATTTTTGATTGTTCCACACTGTTATATTATCATTCTTGGATGTTTTACAATCATTTTATATAATTTTTTGGTACTAACCTATTGACATAGTGCCAGTGCCAGTTACTGTTTTCTGCATGTTTCTTACATCGCAGAAAATCCATACCAAACGGAGTCTAAACGCAGGGAAACTTTTTGTGGATTTTTTGGATCAGAAGACATCCAGTGGGTCAAAGAAGTACTGAAGAGGGAGCCTGAGGTGAGTACAAGACACCAGGGCGCGCCTGGAGGCCCAGGCGCGCTCTGGTGGGTTGTGCCCACCTCGGTGGCCTCCCGCACCGCCTCTTTGCTCTATGAATACCCCAATATTCCAGAAACCCTAGGGGAGTCGAGGAAAATCAATTCCAGACGCCGCAAGTTCCAGAAACACCAGATCCATTCTAGACACCATCATGGAGGGGTTCATCATGCCCATTGGTGCCTCTCCGATGATGCATGAGTAGTTCATTGTAGACCTACGGGTCTGTAGTTAGTAGCTAGATGAATTCCTCTCTCTCTTTTGATTCTCACTACAATGGTCTCTTGGAGATCCATATGATGTAACTCTTTTTGGCGGTGTGTTTGTTGGGATCCGATGAACTTTGAGTTTATGATCAGATCTATGTTTTTATCCATGGAAGTTATTTGAGTCTTCTTTGATCTCTTATATGCATGATTGCTTATAGCCTCGTATTTCTTCTCCGATATTTGGGTTTTGTTTGGCCAACTTGAACTATTTATCTTGTAATGGGAAGAGGTGCATTGTGATCGGTTCGATCTTACGGTGCTTGATCCCAGTGACAGAAGGGGAGCCGACACGTATGTATCGTTGCTATTGAGGATAACAAGATGGGGTCTATTTCTACATAAATAGATCTTGTCTACATCATGTCATCGTTATTATTGCATTACTCCATTTTTCCATGAACTTAATACACTAGATGCATGCTGGATAGCGGTCGATGTGTGGAGTAATAGTAGTAGATGCAGGCAGGAGTCGGTCTACTAATCTTGAACGTGATGCCTATATAATGATCATTGCCTGGATATCGTCATGGTTATTTGAAGTTCTATCAATTGCCCAACAGTAATTCGTTTACCCATCGTTTGCTATTTTTCTCGAGAGAAGCCACTAGTGAGATCTACGGCCCCCGGGTCTCTTCTTTATTATATTTGCCTTTGCGATCTATTTTTATTTGCTTTTATTTTCAGATCTATTAATCCAAAAATACAAAAATACTTTGATGCACTTTATTTTATTCGTGATCTATTTATTCAATCTATTACAACTTTCTCCCGTCTACTTGCCAATTTCTGGCGCCGTTCCCCGAAAGGGATTGACAACCCCTTTAATACGTCGGGTTACGAGTATTTGTTATTTGTGTGCAGGTGCTGTTCACGTAGTGTTGCGTGGTTCTCCTACTAGTTCGATAACCTTGGTCTCCTCACTGAGGGAAATACCTACCGCTGTTGTGCTGCATCATCCCTTCCTCTTTGGGGAAATACCGACGTAGTTCAAGCCGCATCAACGCTCCACCATGACATCGTCTCTTAGACTGTCATTTTATATTTATTTTCATTTACTGTACACAACCTTCTGTATTTATGCCAGTTCTTTTGGGCGGCTTAAAAATTAAGCTGCCTCTTCTCAGCTTAAAAAATAGGCCGCCCTATAAGTATGTTGAAACTCCTAAATTAGTTATCCCAACTAGCTTAGAAACCCCAATGAACAAGAGAGGCGGCTTATGGAAAAAGCTGAAAAGGGGGCGGCTAATTTTTTTAAGCTGCCAAAAGAATTAGATAGATAATGCTTACAACAACAATTCTTTCAACAAGTAAGCATGTCACCTTAGAAGTCAGAATCTAATATGACAAAAAAACTTAGCTCAACATCTCAAAAAAGGCTTTCACCCTATTTTTTATATATACCTACTAATAAAGCACAGAGTGTTTCTATCGGTTCACCGTCACGCCACTTTACAAAAAAACCACCTCTATTTTATGTAAATTAACCCTCAGTACACGTTTAAGTCACAACCGAACCTTTTTTGCATTTTCTCATAAAACCCCCTTGATGTTTCAGGTAATCAACCGAGTGTCCTTGCTTAAATGAAATGAATCGTTTTTTCATTTTAACAGAAAACCCCCTGACTTTTTGGTTAATCAATTCGCAGTTTATCTAACACAAAATTATCCATATCTTTTAAACTGTAACTCCGATTTGAACATGTAATTTATGAAATTTGACCAGAAAAATGTGTAGAATCCAAATATGATATTATTTTAGCTGTTAAATATTTCTAAAATATTAGTTTTGGTGCAAACTTAATCTACAGTGCATGGTCCATTTTTCCGTATCGGCGGCGATCCAAATTGCAAATAAAAACCCATTAAAACCAGATTGAGAGGAAAAACATCGATAACCACGCATGCACACCTCTGAAAAAACTTGCAGGAAAAGAACAACATATTTTTCATCTTTTTTTGAGCGAGTGTGTGTGTGTGCATGCGTGAGAGAGAGAGAGGGACGCCTTAGAATTGACCACATCCAAACGCATTTTCATTGTGCGAGCACTGAGGCCACCGTTGGAAACACAAATATGATGCCATGTGAAATAAAGGACGTGAACCTATTACGGTCTTGAGTCATGGTTATTGGGTTAAGAGTGTGTGTTATTTTCTCTCCCGTTGCAACAAACGAGCTCTTTTGCTAGTATATATAAACACAAATAGGCCAAACCGATACAGGTTGGTCGGGAGATCCCCATACAAGCAAGTTAAAAAAATGACAACCAAGCGAACTGCGAGAAAATTCACCGGCAAGCACAAATAGGAAAAAGCCTAACTCAACTTGCAAACATGCATGATGGTTTCCATCTAATTATACTATTTATATTTAATTAAGATTTTAAAAAATACAACAATCAAACATAATAAACCATCTATATTTTCAGTTTTAATTGTCATACAATTTAATGTGCATAATTCAAATTTGAACTACAAGCACATGCTCCAGTGCACCAAAGTTGGTTGAAAAATCACATGTGTGTCCTTGGGTGAATTTCTAGGTCCCATGCAAGAAATGGGAATGAAATTCAAACACCAGGGCACTGTTGATTGCCGGCAAAATGTTGAGATACCTGGTTTTTAAATTCTAGTAAATCCAAAACTCGTCTGAAATTCATGAAACTTTGCATGCTATCATGGAGCGGCATCAACATGCCGTGGTAAAATTTTTGTCCCATTTGGGGAAGGTTTGGGTATAAGCTTCTCACAAACCAGAGCTTCTCACAACAAGCGTGATGGTTTCGGTAGGGAACGTGCCACCTTTGGGGATGAAACGATATCTGTTGCCTCTTATTGCTTTAAAAAAATTTCTAGTGTCAACATAGAACAACGAGAGTGTTGTGTTTAATTTTGGAAATTTTCGGGGTTCGTTTGGCCTTTTTTATACATTAATTGGGTTTCTGGGCATTCAATGTGCATAATTCAAATTTGAACTACAAGCACATGCTCCAGTGCACCAAAGTTGGTTGAAAAATCACATGTGTGTCCTTGGGTGAATCTCTAGGTCCCATGCAAGAAAGGGGAATAAAATTCAAACACCAGGGCACTATTGATTGTCGGCAAAACATTGAGATAGCTGGTTTTTAAATTCCAGTAAATCCAAAACTCATCTGAACTTCGTGAAACTTGGCATGCTATCATGGAGCGGCATCAACATGCCATGGTAAAATTTTTGTCCCATTTGGGGCAGGTTTGGGTATAAGCTTCTCACAAACCAAAGCTTCTCACAACAAGCGTGATGGTTTCGGTAGGGAGCGTGCCACCTTTGGGGATGAAACGATATCCATTGCCTCTTATTGCTTTCAAAAATTTTCTAATGTCAACATAGAACAACAGGAGTGTTTTGTTTAATTTTGGAATTTTTTGGGGTTCATTTGGCCTTTTTTATACATTAATTGGGTTTCTGGGCATTTAATGTGTATAATTCAAATTTTAACTACAAGCACATGCTCCAGTGCATCAAAGTTGGTTGAAAAATCAAATGTGTGTCCTTCGGTGAATTTCTAGGTCCCATGCAAGAAATGGGAATGAAATTCAAACACCAGGGCACTGTTGATTGCCGGCAAAATGTTGAGATACCTGGTTTTTAAATTCTAGTAAATCCAAAACTCGTCTGAAATTCATGAAACTTTGCATGCTATCATGGAGCGGCATCAACATGCCATGGTAAAATTTATTTCGCATTTGGGGCAGGTTTGGGTATAAGCTTCTCACAAACCAGAGCTTCTCACAACAAGCGTGATGGTTTCTGTAGGGAACGTGCCTCCTTTGGGGACGAAACGATATCCGTTGCCTCTTATTGCTTTCAAAAAATTTCTAGTGTCAACATAGAACAACGGGAGTGTTGTGTTTAATTTTGGAATTTTTCGGGGTTTGTTTGGCCTTTTTTATACATTAACTGGGTTTCTGGGCATTCAATGTGCATAATTCAAATTTGAACTACAAGCACATGTTCCAGGGCACCAAAGCTGGTTGAAGAATCACATGTGTGTCCTTGGGTGAATTTCTATGTCCCATGCAAGATATGGGAATGAAATTCAAACACCAGGGCACTGTTGATTGCCGGCAAAACGTTGAGATACCTGGTTTTTAAATTCTAGTAAATCCAAAACTCGTCTGAAATTCATGAAACTTGGCATGCTATCATGGAGCAGCATCGACATGCCGTGGTAAAGTTTTTGTCCCATTTGGGGCAGGTTTGGGTATAAGCTTCTCACAAACTAGAGCTTCTCACAACAAGCGTGATGGTTTCGGTAGGGAACGTGCCACCTTTGGGAACGAAACGATATCCGCTGCCTCTTATTGCTTTCAGAAAATTTCTAGTGTCAACATAGAACAACAGGAGTGTTGTGGTTAATTTTGGATTTTTTTCGGGGTTCATTTGGCCTTTTTTATACAGTAATTGGGTTTCTGGGCATTTAATGTGCATAATTCAAATTTTAACTACAAGCACATGCTCCAGTGCACCAAAGTTGGTTGAAAAATCACATGTGTGTCCTTGGGTGAATTTCTATGTCCCATGCAAGAAATGGGAATGAAATTCAAACACCAGGGCACTGTTTATTGTCGGAAAAACGTTGAGATACCTGGTTTTTAAATTCTAATAAATCCAAAACTCGTCTGAAATTCATGAAACTTGGCATGCTATCATGGAGCAGCATCAACATGCCGTGGTAATTTTTTGTCCCATTTGGGGCAGGTTTGGGTATAAGCTTCTCACAAACCAGAGCTTCTCACAACAAGCGTGATGGTTTCGGTAGGGAACGTGCCACCTTTGGGGACGAAATGATATCCGTTGCCTCTTATTGCTTTCAAAAAATTTCTAGTGTCAACATAGAACAACAGGAGTGTTGTGTTTAATTTTGGAATTTTTCGGGGTTCATTTGGCCTTTTTTATATATTAATTGGGTTTTTGGGCATTTTATGTGCATAATTCAAATTTTATCTACAAGCACATGCTCCAGTGCACCAAAGTTGGTTGCAAAATTACATGTGTGTCCTTGGGTGAATTTCTAGGTCCCATGCGAGAAATGGGAATGAAATTCAAACACCATGGCACTGTTGATTGCCGGCAAAACGTTGAGATACCTGGTTTTTAAATTCTAGTAAATCCAAAACTCATCTGAAATTCATGAAACTTGGCATGCTATCATGGAGCGGCATCAACATGCCGTGGTAAAAATTTTTTGTCCCATTTGGGGCAGGTTTGGGTATAGGCTTCTCACAAACCAGAGCTTCTCACAACAAGCGTGATGGTTTCGGTAGGGAACGTGCCACCTTTCGGGATAAAACGATATCCGTTGCCTCTTATTGCTTTCAAAAAAATTCTAGTGTCAACATAGAACAACAAGAGTGTTGTGTTTAATTTTGGAATTTTTCGGGGTTCGTTTGGCCTTTTCTATACATTAATTGAGTTTGGGGCATTTAATGTGCATAATTCAAATTTGAACTACAAGCACATGCTCCAGTGCACCAAAGTTGGTTGAAAAATCACATGTGTGTCCTTGGGTGAATTTCTAGGTCCCATGCAAGAAATGGGAATGAAATTCAAACATCTGGGCGTCGTGGCTTGGCCGGAGAGATTGAGAAACTTGGTTTTTAATTCCTGTAAATCCAAAACACGCCTGAAAATCATGAAACTTGGCATGGTGTCATGACATGACACCAACATGTTGTGGTAATTTTTCTGTCCGATTTGCAAGGGCGCACACATTAACAATCAACAAATTCATTTTGGAACAAGTGCTGTCACGTTACAAATCACAAACACAAGTATTATTGAAACCGTGGGCGTTCTACTTACCAATTACGTGCGGCCACGTGTCCCCTTTTTTATTGGCTAGGAGGTGCCATGTGGGGTAGTTATTTGAGTACGGGAGGCGTGCGATCAGACTCCTGCGCATGCTCATCGGGAGGAGAGCCCTTTGACCTCTACCCGCCGCGCACCTCCCTCCCGACGTCTCCATTAATGGCACCCAAGCCCCTGTTCTATGGTGTGGCTATATGTCTCATTGGACTGAGAGTTTAGAGAGAAAAATGAAAATCTAAAAAGAAAGTTTTGCACGGATCTTGATATAAGATCCGACGGACCTATATAGGATCGACTGCGACTTATCGCAAGCATCATGAATATAAGGACGATGATAGTGGATAATATTTGTCTTACATATTTAGGAACATAATTAATAAAAGCCACATGCGGCAATGCCCGAAATACACAAGGGCAAAAGAAGAAGGAAGACAACGATCTGGCTCGCTGATCTCTACTTTCTTGATGCATTGCTGCAGGCCGCGGGAACTAGTCCTCACGGCGAGCGGCGATGAGCTCTTTCTTGTCCATAAGATGCTGCTTGAGAGCATCCATGGATTCCTCCACCAGCCTTCTGCGCTCGATGCCCAGCATGGCATTCTCGTCCATAAATTTCTCGACGATGACGCTGGTCCTCTTTAACAATGAAGTGGTCTCCTCCTGCTGCTCCGCACTTCCGATGATCTTCGCCCTCAGCAGGTCGCGCTCGGCCCGGAGCGTCGCATTGCTCTCATTTAGTTGCTGGATGACACCGGTAGCCTGTTCAAAAGAGGCTTTCATGTCGTCCTACAACCTTTCCCAGCCGGAGATCTGATCCATCTGGCTATGGACGATCGCATTCATGCGCCTGTAAGAGTCCTCGCCTGCCTGTGAGACATTTTCCCAAGCCACCGCGGCGCGGGAGGACATCTCTGCTGCATTCGCGGCGCGGCGGGACATCTTCTCTGCGTCCGCAGCGCGGCTGGACCAGTCTGCTACATCGACGGCGCGGCGGGACCTCCGTGCTGCTTCGGCGGCGCGGCGGGACCTCTGTGCGGCTACGGCCGCACGACGGGACATGCCGGCTGCGTTCGCGGCGAGGCAGGACATCTCTCGTGCTTCCGCTTCCATGCTCGCATCCCCCTGGTGGCAATCTCTCGACCCAGAACTCATGCTGGCCATGGCAGACGCAAGGGAACGATGATGAATGACTTGTTTGTTTTTGTGGATGAGGAGTTGAGGAGGAATGCGCAGTCATCTTGAAGTAGTAGTATTTATAACCAAGTACTAATACACTCCTAAGTGGGAAACCGTTTAGGTTTTGATCGGTGTGAATATGTTTGCAATTTGGAATGTGACGGGACGCAGGCTCAAAATTTACTAACGGATATAAGTGCGGCATGATGACCCACAAGTGTAGGGGATCTATCATAGTCCTTTCGATAAGTAAGAGTGTCGAACCCAATGAGGGACATGAATATAACATTGACTTAAGCATCCCCCAAGCTTGAGTGATACTTTCTCCTTCGCGAGGCCAAAAATTAGATATATAATTACGATCACGATGAACAAGATGCATAGGATAAAACTTCTGATGAAATTTCAATTTCAATCGGTTGTAGTTCCATGATCCCATATCATCACATAGCCTAAACCATGTCAATGCCTTTCCCTTCAAAGATAAAGGGAAGACCTTTTTATTGATAACATCCTCGGGCATACCTGCAAGCTTAAATAATCCACAAACTTCATCCACATAGATTAGGTGTAAATCGGGATGCATTGTTCCATCTCCTGTAAAAGGATTAGCTAGCAGTTTCTCTATCATACCCGAAGGAATTTCAAAGTAAACATTTTCGTAGGTTCAGTAGGTTGAGGAGCAACTCTTTGCTCTACTGGTCGGGGTGAAGATACCCCGAACAAGCCCCTCAAAGGATTACTTTCCATAGTAACAAGTGACAGTAAATTTCAGCACACTATATAAATCTTTCCTTACCAAATTCCACCTACCAAAGGCGCTTCACTCCCCGGCAACGCCGCAAGAAAAGAGTCTTGATGACCCACAAGTGTAGGGGATCTATCGTAGTCCTTTCGATAAGTACGAGTGTCGAACCCAACGAGGAGCAGAAGGAAATGACAAGCTGTTTTCAGTAAGGTATTCTCTGCAAGCACTGGAATTATCGGTAATAGATAGTTTTGTGATAAGGTAATTTGTAACGGGTAACAAGTGATGAAAGTAAATAAGGTGCAGCAAGATGGCCCAATCCTTTTTGTAGCAAAGGACAAGCCTGGATAAACTCTTATATAAAGGAAAACGCTCCCGAGGACACATGGGAATTATCGTCAAGCTAGTTTTCATCACGCTCATATGATTCGTGTTCGTTACTTTGATAATTTGATATGTGGGTGGACCGGTGCTTGGGTACTGCCCTTCCTTGGACAAGCATCCCACTTATGATTAACCCCTATTGCAAGCATCCGCAACTACAAAAGAAGTATTAAGGTAAACATAACCATAACATGAAACATGTGGATCCAAATCAGCCCCTTACGAAGCAACGCATAAACTAGGGTTTAAGCTTCTGTCACTCTAGCAACCCATCATCTACTTATTACTTCCCAATGCCTTCCCCTAGGACCAAATAATGGTGAAGCGTCATGTAGTCGACGTTCACATAATACCACTAGAGGAAAGACAACATACATCTCATCAAAATATCGAACGAATACCAAATTCACATGACTACTTATAGCAAGACTTCTCCCATGTCCTCAGGAACAAACGTAACTACTCACAAATTATATTCATGTTCATAATCGGAGGGGTATTAATATGCATAAAGGATCTGAACATATGATCTTCCACCAAATAAACCAACTAGCATCAACTACAAGGAGTAATCAACACTACTAGCAACCCACAGGTACCAATCTGAGGTTTTGAGACAAAGATTGGATACAAGAGATGAACTAGGGTTTGAGAGGAGATGGTGCTGGTGAAGACGTTGATGAATATTGACCCCCTCCCGCTGAGAGGATCGATGGTGATGACGATGGCGATGATTTCCACCTCCCGGAGGGATGTTTCCCCGGCAGAACAGCTCCGCCGGAGCCCTAGATTGGTTCCGCCAAGGTTCCGCCTCGTGGCGACGGTGTTTTATCCTGATAGCTTACTCCTGATTTTGTCCAGGGTAAAAGACTTCATATAGCAGAAGATGGACACGGGAGGCCTTCCAGGGGGCCTACGAGGTAGGGGGCGCGCCCCCCACCCTCGTGGATGGTGGGCGGCCCCCCTCTGGTACTTTCTTTGCTCAGTACTTTTTTATTAATTCCAAAAATAACTTCCGTGGAGTTTCAGGACTTTTGGAGTTGTGCAGAATAAGTCTTCAATATTTGCTCCTTTTCCAGCCCAGAATTCCAGCTGTCGGCATTCTCCCTCTTCTTGTAAACCTTGTAAAATAAGAGAGAAAAGGCATAAGTATTGTGACATAATGTGTAATAACAGCCAATAATGCAATAAATATCGATATAAAAGCATGATGCAAAATGGACGTATCAACTCCCCCAAGCTTAGACCTCGCTTGTCCTCAAGCGGAAACCGATAACGAAAAATATGTCCACATGTTTAGAGATAGAGGTGTCGATAAAATAAAATACACACATGAGGGCATCATGATCATTCTTATAACAGCAACATATATATATACATATATATATATTGTCATATGGTTTGTTATGCTAAAGTAATAATCTATTCACAATGTCAAGTATGAATCAGAAACTTCATTGAGAGCTAACAAACTATGATCTCGGTCATTGGAGCAATTGCAATTTATCATAACATCGGAAAGAGTCAACTTAAGAGCTTTTCAGCAAGTCCACATACTCAACTATCATTTAGTCTTTCACAATTGCTAACACTCATGCAATACTTATGGTTATGGAGTTTTAATCGGACACAGAGAAAGACAGGGGCTTATAGCTTTGCCTCCCAACCTTTTACCTCAAGGGTAATGTCAACAATAATAGTTCATGCTAACTTAGATCCAATTGGATATATATATATATATATATATATATATATATATATATATATATATATATCAGGAACTTTCCAACACAAGGCGCTTGCCAAAGGATAAAATGTAAAAAGGAAAGGTGAAGATCACCATGACTCTTGCATAAGGTATAAGACAAAAGTAAAAGATAGGCCCTTTCGCAGAGGGAAGCAGAGGTTGTCATGTGCTTTTATGGTTGGATGCACGAAATCTTAATGCAAAAGAACGTCACTTTATATTGCCACTTGTGATATGGACCTCTATTATGCAGTCCGTCGCTTTTATTGCTTCCACATCACAAGATCGTATAAAGCTTATTTTCTCCACACTAATAAATCATACATGTTTAGAGGGCAATTTTTATTGCATGCAACGATGACAACTTACTTGGAAGATCTTACTCAATCCATAGGTAGATATAGTGGACTCTCATGGCAAAACTGGGTTTCAGGATATTCAGAAGCACAAGTAGTATCTCTACTTGGTGTAAAGAATTTGGCTAGCATGAGGGGGAAAGGTAAGCTCAACATGTTGGATGATCCATGACAATATACTTTATTTCGGGTATAAGAAAACATAACTCATTATGTTGTCTTCCTTGTCCAACATCAACTCTTTAGCATGTCATATTTTAATGAGTGCTCACAATCATAAAAGATGTCCAAGATAGTATATTTATATGTGAGAACCTCTCTTTCTTTATTATTTCCTATTAATTGCAACGATGACCAAAACTATGTTTGTCAACTCTCAACAACTTTTATTCATCATACTCTTTATATGTGAAGTCATTACTCTCCATAAGATCAATATGATCTCTTTATTTATTTTTATTCTTTCTTTTTCTTAAATTCCCTCAAGATCATAGCAAGATAATCAAGCCCTTGACTCAAAACTAATCTTTATTATATATAGCTCACGGACTCGGTTACATAGAAGGATCATAAAGCAAAACTCAAAACTAAATCATACTAAAACTTTATTCTACTAGATCAAGATATTACTAAAAGGATCGAACTAAGAAAAACGGTATAGATAGGAGTGTGATGGTGATACGATACCGGGGCACCTCCCCCAAGCTTGGCAGTTGCCAAGGGGAGTGCCCATACCCATGTGTTTATGTCTCTTTCCTCGGAGGTGATGATGATGGAGTTGTTGATGATGTAGGCTTGTCGTCCCTCTTCCAAGGCATAGGCTCACGATCATTGAAATATGATCGAGTCTCCGGGATCCTCAAATCTGCAGCCAAACTCATCCTCTTGAATCTATATTCATACTCACAATTTTGGTTTTGCAGGTCATAGATCTGGGCTTGGAGGTGCTCGATCTTCTCGTGAAGCTTGAAGATGGCTTCCCCAATGTTCTTGGCATCCAGCTTGCGGTTGGTGGTGAACTCCGCGATCATCATGTGGTTGGAGTTGAGTCCGCGTTCCACCATCCCTTGGCACTTGAAAACTTGCTGCTCCATTGCTTCGAGTCTTGTCTCCACACTTCCGGTCCTCCTTGGTCCCTCAACATCGCGGATGTGCAGCAACCCCTCACGCATCTCAATGGTTTGAGGATGTTGCAGCACCTCCGCGAGGTAGGGTTTGATGACCTTCTCTAAAAACTTGTCCTTGGGGGCACTTGGGGACGTCATGGTGATCTAAATCTGTCAGAAAAACAGCTCGAAACAAGAACAGAGGATATTTGCATGATACGAGGGTCAAAACCTTTGGGAGATTATATAATGAATTTTTACCGACCAAAAGACGTATCGTGCAAGAAAACGGAGTCCGGAGAGCACATGAGGTGCCCACGAGGCAGGGGGCGTGCCCTCCACCCTCATGGATGCCTCGTGTCCTTCCCGGACTACTTCTTATTTTCCTATTTTCTTAAATATTCCAAAACGGAGAAAAATTGCCATTAGAACTGTTTTCGAGTCGGTTTACTTACCGTACCTCATACCTATTCCTTTTCGGAGTTTGAAACATTCTGGAAAGTGTCCCTTATGTATTCCTCCGGGGTTACGGTTTCAATAACATTAGTTTCAAAATTTATGGGATTACTTGAGATATAATGTTTGATTCTTTGACCGTTTACCACCTTCGGATTTGTGCCTTCGAAGTTGTTGATTTTTATGGCACCGGAACGATAGACTTCCTCGATAACGTAAGGACGTTCCCATTTAGAGAGAAGCTTTCCTGCAAAAAATCTTAAATGAGAGTTGAATAGCAAAACGTAATCACCTACATTAAACTCACGCTTTTGTATCCTTTTGTCATGCCATCTTTTAACTTTTTCTTTAAACAGTTTGGCATTCTCATAGGCTTGGGTTCTCCATTCATCAAGTGAGCTAATGTCAAATAGCCTCTTCTCACCGGCAAGTTTGAAATCATAGTTGATCTCTTTAATGGCCCAATATGCCTTATGTTCTAGTTCGAGAGGTAAGTGACACGCTTTTCCATAAACCATTTTATATGGAGAAATACCCATAGGATTTTTATATGCAAGTCTATAGGCCCATAATGCATCATCAAGTTTCTTGGACCAATTCTTTCTAGATCTATTAAAAGTCTTTTGCAAAATTAATTTAAGCTCTCTATTACTCTGTTCTACTTGACCACTAGATTGTGGGTGGTAAGGAGATGCAATTCTATGATTAAGGTCGTACTTGACGAGCATTTTACGAAAAGCACCATGAATAAAATGTGAACCACCATCAGTCATTAAATATCTAGGGACTCCAAACCTCGGAAAAATAACTTCTTTAAGCATCCTAATAGAGGTGTTATGATCAGCACTACTAGTTGGAATAGCTTCTACCCACTTAGTAACGTAATCAACAACAACTAAAATATGTGTATACCCATTAGACGAAGGAAACGGTCCCATATAATCAAAGCCCCAAACATCAAATGGTTCAATAACAAGTGAATAATTCATAGGCATTTCTTGACGTCTACTAATATTATCAATTCTTTGACATTCATCACAAGACAAGACAAACTTACGGGCATCTTTGAAGAGAGTAGGCCAATAAAAACCGGATTGCAATACCTTATGTGCAGTTCTATCTCCAGCGTGGTGTCCTCCATAAGCCTCGGAGTGACACTTGCGTAGGATCTGTTCCTGTTCATGCTCAGGTACACAACGTCTAATAACACTGTCTACTCCTTCTTTATAGAGATGTGGGTCATCCCAGAAGTAATGTCTTAAATCATAGAAAAACTTTTTCTTTTGCTGGTATGTGAAACTAGGTGATATAAATTTGGCAACAATGTAATTAGCATAATCAGCATACCATGTAGCAGTACGAGAAGCATTTATGAAAGCTAATTGTTCATCAGGAAAGCTATCATCAATAGGTAGTGGGTCATCAAGAACATTCTCCAACCTAGATAAATTGTCTGCAACGGGGTTCTCAGCTCCCTTTCTATCAATAATATGCAAATAAAATTCTTTTAGCAAGAGAACCCATCTAATAAGTCTAGGTTTAGCATCTTTCTTTTCCATAAGATATTTAATACCAGCATGATCAGTGTGAACAGTTACTTTAGAATCAACAATATAAGGTCGGAACTTATCACAAGCAAATACAAATGCTAAAAATTCTTTTTCAGTAGTAGCATAATTTCTCTGGGCACTGTCTAGAGTTTTACTAGCATATTGGATAACATTTAATTTCTTATCAACTCTTTGTCCTAGAACAGCACCTACGGCATAATCACTAGCATCACACATAATTTCAAAGGGTAAATTCCAATCAGGTGGCTGAACAATAGGTGCAGAAATTAAGGCTTTCTTAAGTATTTCAAATGCTTCTACACAATCATCATCAAAGACAAAAGGAACATCTTTTTGTAGGAGGTTAGTCAGAGGCCTGGAAATTTTTGAGAAGTCCTTAATGAACCTCCTATAAAAACCGGCATGACCAAGGAAACTTCTTATACCTTTAATGTCCTTGGGACACGGCATCTTTTCAATAGCATCAACTTTAGCTTTATCAACTTCAATACCTCTTTCAGAAATTTTATGCCCCAAGACAATACCTTCATTAACCATAAAGTGGCACTTCTCCCAATTCAAGACAAGATTAGTTTCTTCACATCTCTGCAAAACTCGATCAAGGTTGCTCAAGCAGTCATCAAAAGAAGTTCCATATATGGAAAAATCATCCATGGAAACCTCAACAATCTTTTCACAAAAATCAGAGAATATAGCCATCATGCATCTTTGAAAAGTAGCAGGTGCATTGCATAAACCAAAGGGCATACATCTATAAGCAAAGGTACCGAAAGGACAAGTAAAAGTGGTCTTTTCTTGATCCTCTTTTGACACAGGTATTTGAGAGAAACCAGAATAACCATCTAGAAAGCAAAAATGTGTATGTTTGGATAATCTTTCTAGCATTTGATCAATAAAAGGTAAAGGGTAATGATCCTTTCTAGTAGCTTTATTTAGTTTGCGGAAATCAATTACCATTCTATGACCTGTAACGATTCTTTGTGGGATCAATTCATCTTTATCATTAGGAACAACAGTAATACCTCCCTTCTTAGGGACACAATGGACAGGACTTACCCACTGACTATCATCAACGGGATAAATTATACCTACCTCCAGCAGCTTTAGTATTTCTTTTCTTACCACTTCTTTCATCTTAGGATTTAACCGTCGTTGGTGATCAACAACCGGTTTAGCATCTTTCTCCAATTTTATTTTGTGTTGGCATAGAGTGGGACTAATGCCCTTAAGATCATCAAGAGTATATCCAATAGCAGCACAGTGCTTCTTCAGAGTTTTCAATAATTTCTTTTCTTCATGCTCTGAAAGGTTAGCACTAATAATAACAGGATATATCTTTTTTCCATCAATATAAGCATATTTAAGAGTATCAGGTAATGGTTAAGCTCAAACACGGGATCACCCTTGGGTGGAGGAGGATCCCCTAGGATTTCAATAGACAGGTTGTGTTTCAAAATAGGTCCCTGTTTAAAGAATACTTCATCTATTTCCCTTCTTTCATGCATAAACATATCATTTTCATGGTCTAGCAAGTATTGTTCTAAAGGATCATTAGGAGACATGGCAATAGAAGCAAGACCAATAATTTCATCTTTACTAGGCAATTCCTCAGCACGGGGTTGTCTACGAAATTTAGCAAAATTAAACTCATGAGACATATCCCCCAAACCAATAGTAACAACATCCTTTTTGCAGTCTATCCTAGCATTAACAGTATTCAAGAAGGGTCTACCAAATATAATGGGACAAAAGTTATCTTGTGGGGAACCAAGAACAAGAAAATCGGCAGGATATTTAACTTTCCCACACAAGACTTCAACATCTCTAACAATCCCAACTGGTGAAATAGTATCTCTATAGGCAAGCTTAATTGTAACATCAATTTCTTCTATCTCAGCAGGTGCAATATCATGCATAATTTCTTTGTATAAGGAATGGGGTATTGCACTTGCACTAGCACCCATATCACATAAGCCATGAGAGCAATGATCTCCTATTTTAACAGAAATAACAAGCATGCCTACAACAGGTCTATGTTTATTTTTAGTATCAGGTCTAGCAATTCTAGCAGCTTCATCACAGAAGTAAATAACATGCCCATCAATATTATCGGCCAAGAGATCTTTAACCATAGCAATACTAGGTTCAACTTTAATTTGCTCAGGGGGTGTAGGTGTGTAACAACCCGGTGTCATGCTACAGGAATCTCAAGCCTAATGATGCTATGTCATCATAATTATTTTGCTAATCCTCACTTTGCTTCAAACCAAACTCAAATCCAAATTCTAATGCCAATTCAAATTATAATTTTATGAAACAGCGAAACAAAAATGTTCCCACTATTCTATAATTTCCCCTGATCATTGCTGTGATGTAACCAACATCTTTTGACTCACCAATTAATCCCTAATAACAGCAAAAAAAATAATCGTTTCGAAATAAATAAATGTTTATGTAGTTCAAATTGACTTGAAACGTTGTGGGCCTCTCCAAAATAATAACTAATATTTATGTGACAACTGACAAGTTTCATAGTCAACTGAATTTATTTGGTATGAAATTTAAATGCAAAACATTGAGGAAAAAGTAAAACAGAAGTTAGAAAGTATGAAAGGAAATGACCTATTACACCGTGCACTTTGGCCCATCTTCAACAAATGGCTTGCCCAACCCAATTGGGGTCATCCCCAATCTCCTGCTACAGGGAGGCAGGGGGATTGTGGCGGCCATCCGCCGGCCATGGCCGCGCCTTGTCGTGCGTGGCGGCCATCCCCGACCTCCCCGACACCCTATAAAACGCGGCCGGACCCCCTTGACCGAACCCTAGCCTCCTTTCCCCCTCCCACGCGCCGTTGCTCTCGCCCCCGCACAAGACCGAGCTCCACCGTTGCCATGGCCTTGTCGTCCTTGCAGCCATCGTCGTCCCCGCGCTGATCTAGCATCTCCAGGAGCATCACCGTCTTCGTCTTCGTCGCCTACGCCACCGAATCGAGCCCGGGGAGCCGTCTCATCGACGCCCGCGTTGTCTTCCTCACCTTCGGCCGCCATACTGCCTCGCCGCGGATCCGCACCTCCAGCCGTCCCCGACCCCTCCCGAGCGCGCCATAACTCCTCCTGGTGAGCTCCGCTCCCGTTCCCCCTTTCTCCCCTCCTCACCATCGCCGTAGGGCCGCCGCCCCACCATGGTCGAGCTCTCTGTGAGCTCATGCTCCCCACGCCCATGGCCACGCGCCCACGCACCGGGCCGCATCCCACCCCGTCCCGGGCTCTCCAGCACGCGCTCCGTGCGCCCCCTGCTCGTGTGGCTGCGCCCTGCTCCCCTCGCCCGGGTGCACCCGCAGCTGCCCGCTGTCGTGGCTGCCTGCTGCTACTGCGCTGCTGTTGCTGCTACTCTGCTTCTGCTGATGACTATAGCGCCGCTGCCACTGGCGCTTTTGCTTCCTGATGCTCTTGCACTACTGCTGCTCTTGCTTGCTGCGTCGCCGCTGCTTTGCTAGTGCTGCGTGCTGCCCCTAGCGATTGCTGCTGCTTGGCCATGGCCACACCATGTCCGCTGCGTGCACACGTGTGTGAGGCACGGTTGTGCCTTGGCATGTGTGGCCGGCCCAATTTGATTAGGGGTAGGATTAGTTGAGGACTAATTTCAGTTTAGGTTTGTGGAGTAATTAGGGACTAATTTTAGTCTAAGCTAAGTGGCCCGATGTGTTTAGTTAGACTAGTTAAAAAATAGTTAGCCTAATAGTCAATGACATGTGGACCCCATGCCCCTATTGACTTGTCAAACTTGACTGGGTCAACCCAAGCCCCTGGCCCCACTGTCATACACATCGGCTAGGGTAGCATTAGATGACAAAAGAATATTTTGTTTTTATTTCGCATTTAAATAATTTCGAAAAATGCTAAATCATAGAAAATAATCCATAACTCGGATGAAAATGTTTTCTATATGAAAGTTGCTCAGAACGACGAGACGAATCCGAATACGCCGTCCGTTTACCTGTCAGATGCCGCTAACTATCTGAACATGGAACATTCCCCCTCCGGTCATCTGTCCGACACAGGTCCGGAACCGGGAAAACATTCCCGGTTGAATTCCACCTTCACCTATATCGTGTAGCCATACGTTAGGTCACACCCGGCACATCATATTTCCATGTTATGCTTTGTGATGCTATGTTTGCTTGATATTTATTGTTTCTTCCCCCTCTTCTCTTCGGTAGACCCAGAGACCGATGCTGTCCCTGTGATCGACTACGTCGTCGATGACACTTCTTCCTTTTCAGCAGAGCTTCCAGGCAAGCCCCCCCTTTGATCATCCCGATATCGCACATTCCATTCTTTCATGCTTGCATTAGATTTTGCTACTGTAATTGATTGCTCCTATTCTGATGCATAGCCTGCTTTGGTATCTGCTGTTGTACCTTACCTGCTTATCCTAAACTGCTTAGTATAGGTTGGTTAGTGATCCATCAGTGACCCCCACCTTGTCCTTGTTGCCCCTGCTTCATCATTGAAGACCCGATCAACGGGATCGAAGACCAGGCCCCGGCACCGCACATCACTTTCCCCTTAGTGGCTCGACACTACTGGGTTACTATCGAGTGTCGAGGGTGAGACCTCTACCGCACTTCTGATGTGAACCCTGTAGTGTAGCTATTCGGTCGTGGTCATCGAGGGTGATTCCGCCTTAACCACTTCCGATACGACTCTGTCGTGCAACCCCTCAAGTGTGAACCTTGGGGGTGGTTCCTCTTACGTTCACCTTGATGATTACATCGAGTGGAATTCACCGGGGGTGATTCCTCGGGTTTTCCCCTTGATGTTTTGACACACGGATACTTGGACTTTACAACTGTTGCTTGGAAAGGCGGGTCGACCCTGAGGGGTACCCGCGAGTGATGTGTAGACGGCTTGACCTAGAGGGTGCCCGCGAGATAATTACGAGGCGTGGCCGGGCATTCCTAGCCCTTGCCGCAAGTCCTCGAGACGGGGCAACGGGGTCACATCTTTCGCGAGTCTTTGCTTGTTACCGCGTGCTCCTAATCCACTACGATTTGGATATTTGATCCGAGGGGCCTCTGGCCTGATAGCACTAACCATCACGTGGGCATAGTATGGGCGTTCTGCGTCGTATGCATCAGCCGAAGCTTAATAGACATCAGCGACTGAGCGGCGTGCGCCGGGTTGGACTGCGTAAGCACCTGCCTTGTTGAAGGAGGTAGCTAGGTCCGCTCACCGGCCGCCCTCGCAACATGCAGGAGTTCCCGGGGAGATGGCCTATGACCCCTGGGGGCATAGGTTTAGTTCGGCGTGCTGACCTCTCTATTAAGCCTAGGTCGGGTTGCGGCGTATTGTTTGGCCGAGGCCGGGCATGACCCAGGAAAGTGTGTCCGGCCAGAGTTAATCGAGCGTGGTGGGTAAGTTGGTGCACCCCTGCAGGGAAGAAAACATCTATCGATAGCCTGTCCTACGGTAACAGACACTTGGAGTTGTATCCCGGTCGATACAACTAGAACTGGATACTTGTGATGAGAATTGGATTGTGATGAGAACTGGATAGTATGGCTCTGGGATTGCTTTCTCGCACGGAGTCGAGAAAGGATCTCTGGCCGAGGTTGATAACACTTCTACTACTTTACTTTATGCTGCTCTACTTCCTCCTGTTGTTGCAAGATGGTGGTTTCCAGAAGATGCTAGTCTTCGATAGGACTAGCTTCTCCCCCTCTTATTCTAGCATTTCTGCAGCCCAGTCCACATATACAGCCTTCCTTTGATAATGTTGCATATGTAGTGTAGATCCTTACTTGCGAGTACTTTGGATGAGTACTCACGGTTGCCTTGCTCCCACTTTTCCCCCTTTCTTCTTCTTTCCGGTTGATGCAACCAGATGGTGGAGTACAGGAGCCAGATGCCATCTTTGACGACTGCTACTACCCCCAAGGTGCCTACTACTACGTGACGGCCGCTGACGACCAGGAGTAGTTAGGAGGCTCCCAGGCAGGAGGCCTTGCCTTTTCGATCGTTGTTGCTTTTGTGCTAGCCTTCTTAAGGCAAACTTGTCTAACTCATGTCTGTACTCAGATATTGTTGCTTCCGCTGACTCTTGTGTATTCGAGCTTATGTATTCGAGCCCTCTCGGCCCCCTGAATATAAAGCTTGTATTATTTTAATTTGTGTCTAGAGTTGTGTTGTGATATCTTCCCGTGAGTCCTTGATCTTGATCGTACATATTTGTGTGTATGATTAGTGTACGATTGAATCGGGGGCGTCACAAGGTGTTCTAGTATTACTCTTACGAACCACAGCTGAAGCTTTAGCATGATCCTTTATTCTAACGGGGAAAGGTGGTTTCTCAATATAAGCAGTAGGAACAACATGATCAACATTATAAGTAATAGTCTTTTCTTCCACTTTAATAGGTGCAACTACTTTTACTTCAATGAGAGGATTATATTTAAACCACTTCTCCTTAGGGAGATCAACATGAGTAGAAAAGGATTCACAGAAAGAAGCTACTATCTCAGAGTCAAGTCCATATTTAGTGCCAAAATTCACGGAAAACATCGGTATCCATAGAAGATTTAACACAATCAAACTTAGGTGTTATACCTGACTCCTTAACTTCGTCGAGATCCCAATCTTCAGAGTTGCGTTTAATTCTTTCCAATAAATCCCATTTGAGTTCAATAGTTTTCATCATAAAAGAACCAGTACAAGAAGTATCGAGCATGGAGCGGTTATTGAGAGAAAGCCGAGCATAAATTTTTTGAATAATAATTTCTCTTGAGAGCTCATGATTGGGACATGAATATAACATTGGCTTAAGCCTCACCCAAGCTTGAGCGATACTTTCTCCTTCGCGAGGCCAAAAATTAGATATATAATTACGATCACGATGAACAAGATGCATAGGATAAAACTTCTGATGAAATTTCAATTTCAATCGGTTGTAGTTCCATGATCCCATATCATCACATAGCCTAAACCATGTCAATGCCTTTCCCTTCAAAGATAAAGGGAATACCTTCTTATTGATAACATCCTCGGGCATACCTGCAAGCTTAAATAATCCACAAACTTCATCCACATAGATTAGGTGTAAATCGGGATGCATTGTTCCATCTCCTGTAAAAGGATTAGCTAGCAGTTTCTCTATCATACCCGAAGGAATTTCAAAGTAAACATTTTCAGTAGGTTCAGTAGGTTGAGGAGCAACTCTTTGCTCTACTGGTCGGGGTGAAGATACCCCGAACAAGCCCCTCAAAGGATTACTTTCCATAGTAACAAGTGACAGTAAATTTCAGCACACTATATAAATCTTTCCTTACCAAATTCCACCTACCAAAGGCGCTTCACTCCCCGGCAACGGCGCCAGAAAAGAGTCTTGATGACCCACAAGTGTAGGGGATCTATCGTAGTCCTTTCGATAAGTAGGAGTGTCGAACCCAACGAGGAGCAGAAGGAAATGACAAGCTGTTTTCAGTAAGGTATTCTCTGCAAGCACTGGAATTATCGGTAATAGATAGTTTTGTGATAAGGTAATTTGTAACGGGTAACAAGTGATGAAAGTAAATAAGGTGCAGCAAGATGGCCCAATCCTTTTTGTAGCAAAGGACAAGCCTGGACAAACTCTTATATAAAGGAAAACGCTCCCGAGGACACATGGGAATTATCGTCAAGCTAGTTTTCATCACGCTCATATGATTCGTGTTCGTTACTTTGATAATTTGATATGTGGGTGGACCGGTGCTTGGGTACTGCCCTTCCTTGGACAAGCATCCCACTTATGATTAACCCCTATTGCAAGCATCCGCAACTACAAAAGAAGTATTAAGGTAAACCTAACCATAGCATGAAACATGTGGATCCAAATCAGCCCCTTACGAAGCAACGCATAAACTAGGGTTTAAGCTTCTGTCACTCTAGCAACCCATCATCTACTTATTACTTCCCAATGCCTTCCCCTAGGCCCAAATAATGGTGAAGCGTCATGTAGTCGACGTTCACATAACACCGCTAGAGGAAAGACAACATACATCTCATCAAAATATCGAACGAATACCAAATTCACATGACTACTTATAGCAAGACTTCTCCCACGTCCTCAGGAACAAACGTAACTACTCACAAATCATATTCATGTTCATAATCAGAGGGGTATTAATATGCATAAAGGATCTGAACATATGATCTTCCACCAAATAAACCAACTACCATCAACTACAAGGAGTAATCAACACTACTAGCAACCCACAGGTACCAACCTGAGGTTTTGAGACAAAGATTGGATACAAGAGATGAACTAGGGTTTGAGAGGAGATGGTGCTGGTGAAGATGTTGATGAAGATTGACCCTCTCCCGCTGAGAGGATCGATGGTGATGACGATGGCGATGATTTGCCCCTCCCGGAGGGATGTTTCCCCGGCAGAACAGCTCCGCCGGAGCCCTAGATTGGTTCCGCCAAGGTTCCGCCTCGTGGCTGTCGGTGTCATAACCGGCGGATCTCGGGTAGGGGGTCCCGAACTGTGTATCTAATGCTAATGGTAACAGGAGACAGGGGACACGATGTTTACCCAGGTTCGGGCCCTCTCGATGGAGGTAATACCCTACTTCCTGCTTGATTGATCTTGTTGATATGAATATTACAAGAGTTGATCTACGACGAGATCGTAGAGGCTAAACCCTAGAAGCTAGCCTATGGTATGATTGTTGATGATGTTGGTCCTACGGACTAAACCCTCCGGTTTTTATAGACACCGGAGGGGGCTAGGTTTACACAGAGTCGGTTATAGAGAAGGAGATCTACATATCCGAATTGCCAAGCTTGCCTTCCACGCAAAGGAGAGTCCCATCCGGACACGGGACGAAGTCTTCAATCTTGTATCTTCATAGTCCAATAGTCCGGCCAAAGTATATAGTCCGGCAGTCCAGATACCCCCTTATCCTGGACTCCTTCAGTAGCCCCTGAACCAGGCTTCAATGACGATGAGTCCGGCGCGCAGATTGTTTTCGGCATTGCAAGGCGGGTTCCTTCTCCGAACACTCCATAGAAGATCGTGAACACGAGGATCGTGTCCGGCTCTGCAAAACAAATTCCACATTGCACCATAGATAGAAAATATTTCACAAATCTAATCTGCTGAAAACTTTTCATAGCGTGACATCACACCGCGGCCCGGTCATTATTCGAACCGTTTTTCTCAACCAGCTGTTGCACATATTGCGAGGCAGTTTCCTTGGCACGTCTTGTCGAAGCAGAGATCGTGTCCCCTTATCACATGATTCTCATCAATACGGGCGTGGGTAACCCAACCGCGCCGTTAACGCGACGCTTGGGGGAATGAGCGAGTTTTACGAGGCAAGTGGGGAGGCGCATCATTTCTACCGCCTCTATAAAGAGATAAGGATTCACCCTTTTTCCACCCACGCCTTCTTCTTCCTCTGCTCATCCATCTCCCCTCGCTCGAGCTCTAGCGCCCAAGCCTTCTCCTTTTCCGCAAAGCCACTCAAACATGTCCGGAGCGGGAGGCAAGTGGATGGCCTCCACCGTTAAGGAGGAGGACATCAAGAAGCTCCGGGAGGCCGCATACTTGGCTGCGGACATCGCGCACCGGCTCCCTACCGAAGGGCAAATCATCCCTACCCCGGAGCCTCAGGAGAGGGTGGTGTTTCTCCATCACTTCGTTTGCGGACTGGGATTTCCCCTCCACCCATTTGTTCGCGGGATCATGTTTTACTATGGGCTGGACTTCCACGATCTGGCCCCCAACTTCATCCTCAACATCTCAGCGTTTATCGTCGTGTGCGATGCCTTCCTCCGCATTGCGCCCCACTTCGGCCTATGGCTGAAGACCTTCAACGTGAAGCCGAAGGTGGTGGGGGGCCAGCAAGCAGAGTGCGGAGGCGCCATGGTGGGCAAGATGCCCAACGTCACTTGGCTCGAAGGCTCCTTTGTGGAGACCATAAAGGGGTGGCAATCGGGGTGGTTCTATATCACCGAGCCGCGCGACACCAACTGGTAGCGGCCCCCGAATTTCGATCCGGCGTCCTTGTGCGGCTCACCTCCTGGAAGGAGAAGGGCCTATCCTGGGGCTCATCGACGGAGCTGACCGAACTCCAGACCTGCATCAGAAACATGATGAGCAAGAAAATCAAGCTTGTCAATGTGGTCCAGGTCATGCTCTTCCGCCGGATCCTCCCGTGTCAAAGACGGGCTTTTAATATGTGGGATGGGAGTTCGACCCCGCCGAACACCAGACGCTGCAAGAGCTCTTTGACACGACGCACGAAGATGTCTGGAAGATACTGTTCAAGGCTTCTGAAGTTCCACCACCCACGACCGAAAATCCCGGACTCAGCGCAAGGCGCTCCGCCAATCCGGTAAGTATTTATATTCTGCAAGACGTGCCTTTTACTAGCACATCCGCAGCGGGAATCTAAACTTCCATGCCAATTTATCAGGACTGGGTAATGGTTGCGGAGCAGATTGATTGTCCAGCTCCCTTACCCGAAGATACAGCATCAGCTCTTTTGCTAGAGATGCTATCTCCGGCGACTTATGAGGTGCCGGAGAAGAAGGCCAACAAGAAGGCCACGGGGACCAGGAAAGGTCTCCGGCGCAAGGCTGTATCAGACTCATCGTCTGAGGACACCGAGGCGCACTCCTCCAACAAAGAGGAGAAGAGGTAGCGGAAATGCCTCCCCGAAGACCGGGGGAGAGAAGAAAAGGAAGGCCGCCCCGACTGGGGCGGCCGAAGGTTCCAAGAGGGGAAAAACCCTCCCTCCAGGCCATTCCACCACAGCCGCCTACAGCGACGAGGAGTGGTTGCCCAGGGACAAGCCCCTGGCGAAGTCGTAAGTATCCGGACACTATAATACTTCCAGTACATATCGTTTTATTGATTCTAATCATGTCAAGTATGATCGTGCAGCCCGGCCAGATCTCACATCGACGTACCCTCCTCGGACGGGTCTTTGAGTCAGTCGGTGATGAATAGTGATTCACTCCCGACGGCCACTTCCCCCCGGCCCACGGACGACACCGAGGTGCTGCCCCATAGGATACTGGACCAGGGGGAGATCGTGCCGGAGACGCCCCAATGCGAAATCCCTGACGCCGGGCACATGGGGGGAAAGTCCCCCATGGACTCCGATAACGGGGGCCGCAGCAAGCTTGGCCCCCTAGCCGGATACTGCGCCCGAACCTCCAACGGCTCCGGATTCAGGCAGGCAGCCCCTCGCTAAGGAGGGCGAGCCACCTGTGCCGATGACCTCTGTCCATCCAGAGGCATCGGACAACTTGCTGGAAGCGCTTCGCGGAGCTTCCATTGACGAAGAGCACCGCACCATCATGAGTGCGGTGATTGAGAAGGTCCGGTCCTCCAAGAGCGGATTGACCGAAGCATGTGTTAGCCTCCTAACAGGCTTCGAGGTAAGTAAATGAATTTGTAAGAAAATATCACGGTATAGACAGTAGCCCCTGATGCTTTGTTCGGTGTTCGGAAAGAAAAACCGAACAGAGGATCAAATAATATTGCCAGGAGTCTAACAAAGTATGTCTATGTGAATAAGCAGGCGTCGCTGCTGGCCGCTGCCGCACGTACTGCGGAGGTCTCCGGACTAAAGCGGGACTTGGAGCAGACCGAAGAAGAGCTCAGCCTTGTCAAGAGGCAGCTCGAGGAGAACAAAGGTACATTATACCCCGTCTATATATTGACAAAGAAGGAATGGTTGTAGCTCATGGAAATGTTATGAACTTCAATAGGGGCCACGACCGAAGTGGCGGCCCTGAAAAGGGCGCTAACCGAGGCCGAAAACAAAGCAGCCAAGGAGCGCACCGAGCGCGAGAAACAAGAGGCCCACGTCGGCGAGGTCCAGCAAGAGCTCGAGGACTTTGTCGAAAAATGTGAGTCCTTGGAGCGTGACTCGAAGACGCAAGAGTCCGAGCTTGTGAAGGCCCTCCAGAGCGCACGAGACGCCAAGGCCGAAGCCCAAAAGGCCCTTCAGGAGATTGAGGCGGCCAATAAAATCGCGGCGGGTAAGGCATTCAATATGCAAAGCAAGCATGTGAAGGAGACTTTCCTTTTACTTACTCGAATTTGGAGCTCTCCAGGAGCATTCACAGATCTGCCGCGCAGCGTATCTGATGCCGCAGAGTTCTACCGGGCTGAAGAAGGGAGCTCGACGGAGAAGTTGTTCTGGTCCCAATATGTTGGGGCCGAGCACCCGATGACCTTGAGCGACCGGCTGAAGCAACTGGTCAAACTTCATAAGGCGGCCGAACTGGCCATGAAGGACCTTATAGTCCGGATGTGGCCAGCCGAGCCCCTACCCAGCAGCTACTTCGGCCCGGTTAAGCAGCTTGTGTCTGCCTGTCCATGGCTCGAAGTCATAAAGCGGTCAGTCTGCATTGAAGGCGCGCGCAATGCCTTCGCCCGCGCAAAAGTGCACTGGGCGAAGATGGATGTCGAGAAGCTGGTGACGGAGGGGCCACCGAAGGGCAAGGAGCACCGCCGCCCCGGGAATTATTATGATAGTGTCCTGAAGGGCGCCCGCCTTGTGGCGGAGGAATGTTCTAAGGATGTAATATTCGAGTGAATATACTCATTTGATCCTGTAATATGAAAAAAAGTTCATTTGCACCATGTAGCGCTTGTTGATTTAAAATATTACCTTCTGTGCGGCCGCTTATAAAATCTGAAAGTTGGCCAATCGTCGGCTTCTGCCCCCATGTAACTAGTACCGGGGTGTTCGGGATGAAAACACTCTTTATCCAGATTTTTGGTCCTCTGAGGAGGTGTTTAACGCAACGAACCAGGCAATCGGACTATACGGCTTTACCACTCTCACTTAGTCATAGAAGTCTACAATTTTAAATTTTGGCATAGCCCCTGGTATTCGGAGAGCCGAACTTGGGGCGCTATACACGCCTAAATCGGACAAGGCCGATTCCTCGCCCGAAGCGGAAAAAATCTTTAAGGATTTGAGACCTCTCGAACAGCGACCAGCTCTCGCCGCATCATGACAGTCAGTTTTCGGCTTTCTCTACTGAGGTGCTCGCCTAGATGAACCAGGGCACAATCGCAGTAATTCTCCCGGTGGCACCTTAGCCGATATAGCGGAACGTAAGGTATCAAAACACGGGAGCCGGGCAAACCCAACATTTGACCCAAGACATGAGTCGGAGCTGATGCATATAATGCTATAAGTTCGGGGTGCCGCACTGCCGAAAGTGTTCGGACTTGTCTTGTCGTGTTATGGGGTACACTGAAGCCCCTGACGAACCAATCGTACCAAAATGCACGGGTGCAATTTTAAATAAATAACAAACAATGAAAGAAATAAAGAAATGTAATAATAAGCTGACGTTGTACATTATGTTCCATTGCTATTTGAATAGTATGTCAAGGCGTATGCATACGAGTAGTGCGATAAGCAAAATAGGAATATTTAACATGTCCTAGCCAAGAGCGAGCTGTGTGCGGGCATGTAAAACAGGTATGGCGATCGTTAGCAGAGACCACCTGGTAATTCCCTTGTACGTCTAAGCTTCTTGCCTCCTTGGCGTTTCCAGCCTGTGATGGGTCCAACTATCAGATTATCGGAAGAGCCTACAAAAAATAGGGACCTAAAATAAAAAAATAAAAAAGGGTGAAGGTATACGGGTCCTGGGGCGGTTGAGCCGCATTGTGAGCCGTCTTGTAGCTGCGCCTCCGCCTGTGCCCATGGTATTTTAAGTGCGTAATTATGTATGCGCGGCATGAATTCCGCTGCTTTACTGGGACTAGGATGGAGGCCGAATTGCTAGGCGAGCCCAGGACATGCCAGAAGATCCTGTTGCAGAGTACTCTAGACTCGCTTAGCGGTGTCCGGGGGCTTTATGGCCGAACTGGAGGTCTGCCTGAAAAGGCTGCTCTGTGCTTCTGCTGCGAGGGCCGCAGTGTGCTCCTCTGTACGGAGGGAGCGCTCTGTGTTTCCATTGACTATTATAACCCCGCGAGGACCTGGCATCTTGAGTTTGAGGTATGCATAATGCGGTACCGCATTGAATCTGGCAAATGCGGTTCGTCCGAGCAGTGCGTGGTAGCCACTGCGGAATGGGACGATATCGAAGAGTAACTCCTCGCTTCGGAAGTTGTCCGGAGATCCGAAGACTACTTCTAATGTGATCGAGCCCGTGCAGCGAGCCTCTACGCCTGGTATGACGCCTTTAAAGGTGGTTTTGGTGGGTTTGATCCTAGAGGGATCAATGCCCATTTTGCGCACTGTATCCTGATAAAGCAGGTTCAGGCTGCTGCCACCGTCCATGAGGACTCGTGTTAGGTGGAATCCGTCGATGATAGGGTCAAGGACCAATGCGGCCGAACCGCCATGACGGATACTGGTAGGATGGTCCCTGCGATCAAAAGTGATCGGACAAGAAGACAATGGATTAAACTTTGGGGCGACTGGCTCCATCGCGTTGACGTCCCTTAGTGCACGCTTCCGCTCCCGCTTGGGAATATGGGTGGCGTATATCATATTCACCGTTTTCACACGGGGAGGAAATTTCTTCTGTCCTCCGATGTTCGGCGGCCGGGGCCCCTCGTCGTCATCACTATGCGGCCCCTTTTCCTTGTTTTCGGCATTCAACTTGCTGGCCTGTTTTAACACCCAGCATTCTCTGTTGGTGTGATTGGCTGGTTTATCGGGGGTGCCATGAATTTGACACGAGCGATCGAGTATACGGTCCATACTGGACGGGCCCGGACTATTTCTTTTGAATGGCTTCTTCCGCTGACCGGACTTAGAGCCACTGAATCCGGCATTGACGGCCGTGTCTGCGGCGTTATCCCCATTTTTGTGGCACTTATGCTTGTTGCGTCGGGGCTTGCCGCTGCTATCTCTGGCCTCTGATGTGCCAAGATTGCTTGCTGTATTACTGCTACGAGCCAACCAGCTATCCTCGCCCGCACAAAAGTGGGTCATAAGTGTTGTGAGGGCTGCCATGGTCTTCGGCTTCTCTTGGCCGAGGTGTCGGGCAAGCCACTCGTCGCGGATGTTATGCTTAAAGGCTGCTAGGGCTTCGGCATCCGGACCGTCGACAATTTGGTTCTTTTTGGTTAGGAACCGAGTCCAGAATTTCCTGGCTGACTCTCCGAGTTGTTGAGTAATGTGACCTAAATCGTCAGTGTCCGGAGGTCGCACATAAGTGCCCTAAAAGTTATCCAGGAACGCGTCTTCCAGGTTCTCCCAACTTCCAATGGAGTTTGCTGGCAAACTGTCCAGCCAATGCCGAGCTGGTCCCTTGAGTTTTAGTGGGAGGTACTTGATGGCGTGTAGATCGTCGCCGCGGGCCATGTGAATGTGGAGAAGGAAATCTTCGATCCATACCGCGGGATTTGTTGTCCCTTCATATGATTCTATGTTTACGGGTTTAAACCCTTCCGGGAACTCATGGTCCATTACTTCGTCAGTGAAGCATAAGGGTGTGCGGCGCCTCTGTGCCGGGCTATATCACGACGCAGTTCAAATGAGTCTGGTCGATTGTGTTCGGCCTGGCCGGATTTATATCCGGAGTGATGATCGCCAACACGCGTTGGGGCATGCCCCCGTGATCCGAAGATCGATCTTGACTGCCCTGCTTTGTTTTCCAACACATCTCGCAGGTCCTGCGTGTGGCCCCGGGCCTTCGTGTTATTATTTGACTGGCGCCGGGGTGCGAGCTGGTGTTTGGGCTGATATGCCTTGTCCCGGCCACGTGGTGGCCGGTCAGCCGCATCCTGCTCTAGTGTCTCCTCCTCAAATTGAGGTAACAATTTGCGCTTTGGGTAACCTTTTGTTGGGCGCTCGAGTCCATATTCCTCGGCTGCCAGGACCTCAGTCCATCTATCAGTTAGCAGATCCTGATCAGCTTGAAGCTGTTGCTGCTTTTTCTTCAGGCTCTTTGAAGTGGCTATAAGCCGGCGCTTGAAGCGCTCCTGCTCGACGGGATCCCCAGGCACGATGAATTCGTCGTTGCCAAGGCTCACCTCGTCTTCGGAGAGGGGCATGTAATTATCGTCCTCCAAGCCTCCATCCATTGCCTGTTCATCGGGGCTATCTTGCCCATCTTCCCGTTCGGCCTGCTCGAAGTCTGGCCCGGCGGGGTTGTTTTCGTCTTCGGCACCATCCGAAGCGTTATTGTCTCCTGTGCCGGTATCATTATTTTTGCCATGGCGAGGCTTAGAGCAGCGCCTATGATGCCGGTGCTTAGATTGCTTCTCAAGGGGATTATCCTCCGTTGCCTCATTGCCATTGCCTTCTTTGGGTGTGTCCACCATGTATATGTCGTATGATGAGGTGGCTGTCCAGCGCCCTGTGAGCGGTGGTTCCTGTTCTTCTCCGGCATCGTCGTCCATACTGTCGATGTGTTCGGAGTCAAAGTCAAGCATGTCGGTTACGTCGTCGACAGTGGCTATTAAGTGGGTGGTGGGTGGGGAACGAATTTCTGCGTCGTCCGCTTCCCACTCGAGCCAGACATAGTCTCCTGACAGAGAGAGAGAGATCTCAATGAATTTAGCACGTCGCCCAAGGGAGAGTGCTGAAAGATATCCGCGGAGGTAAACTCCATGACCGGTGCCCAATCAGATTCTATAGGCACGGATGCACGCGGTTCGGAGCCTATGGCCGGAAACGAGTCCGAGGATCTGATGACACATGCCTCATTGGAGGCGAAGCCTGTGTTCGGCTCTATCGCCGCTGAGTGTGCGGCCTTCGTGGCGGGGTCCATCCACCCGTCCTCGGATGGCACGATCTGCTCCAGATTTAGAGCCGGGGCAGCCGCAGGCGCGATCTCACGAACGCCGTTCGATGGCAGATCTAAGTCATGCTCATCGTGACTGGTCGGCGCACCTGCCATGGGCTCAAATCTGTCGAAGATCAAGTCTCCGCGGATGTCGGCCGTATAGTTCAAGCTTCCAAACCTGATCTGATGACCAGGGGCGTAGCTATCGATCTGCTCCAGATGGCCAAGCGAGTTGGCCCGCAGCGCGAAGCCGCCGAACATGAAGATCTGTCCGGGAAGGAAGAGTCACCCTGGACTGCGTCGTTGAAGGTGATTGAAGGAGCCATCAAGCCTTATCGCGATGACACGGTGGAACTCTCAATGAAAGCACCAATGTCGGTGTCAAAACCGGCAGATCTCGGGTAGGGGGTCCCGAACTGTGCGTCTAAGGCTAATGGTAACAGGACACAGGGGACACAATGTTTACCCAGGTTCGGGCCCTCTCGATGGAGGTAATACCCTACTTCCTGCTTGATTGATCTTGATGATATGAGTATTACAAGAGTTGATCTACCACGAGATCGTAGAGGCTAAACCCTAGAAGCTAGCCTATGGTATGATTGTTGATGATGTTGGTCCTACGGACTAAACCCTCCGGTTTATATAGACACCGGAGGGGGCTAGGGTTACATAGAGTCGGTTACAGAGAAGGAGATCTACATATCTGAATCGCCAAGCTTGCCTTTCACGCAAAGGAGAGTCCCATCCGGACACGGGACGAAGTCTTCAATCTTGTATCTTCATAGTCCAACAGTCCGGCCAAAGTGTATAGTCCGGCAGTCCGGATACCCCCTTATCCTGGACTCCCTCAGTGGCGGCGGTGTTTCGTCCCGAAAGCTTCCTCCTGATTTTTTCTAGGGTAAAAGACTTCTATAGCAGAAGATGAACACCGGAGGCCTGCCAGGGGGGCCATGAGGCAGGGGGCACACCCAGGGGGGTAGGGCGCGCCCCCACCCTCATGGATGGTGGGTGGTCCCCCTCTGGTACTTTCTTCGCTCAGTATTTTTTATTAATTCCAAAAATAACTTCCGTGGAGTTTCAGGACTTTTGGAGTTGTGCAGAATAAGTCTTCAATATTTGCTCCTTTTACAGCATGTTATGTAATCATGTTCTGTCCTCACAAACAAATTCTTCAAGGAAATTAACAGACCATGCATTCTTATATACTCATGTTCTGTGGGCAAATTTTTTGTGAGCATATTATTCTAGCCATTGATTGCTGAAGGGCGAACATAGGTATGTACACATGGTAAGCATTACCGGATTTCACTACTTCTGAATATAGAGTTCTCCATATGCACATTTACTTCCCTAATGTATGGTTAGATGAAACCAACAGTGTGATGCATGTTTCTACATCATGAAAATGGCCATTGATACACACTCATATTTAGTAGTATATAGATTACTATAAAATAAGGAGAATATCAATATCTTCCTAACCGTTTGATTATTCAGGGGTACAAATTGGCTGTAATGACATGGTCGCAATCGCATGAATTAACTCATTCCAAATATAGCTGATTTACGACCTCAATAATACATTTCCATAGTTCTACTCAAATTCTGCTAAAACAGGGATATGTCAATCATCACAAAAAGTTCAAACAGTGTCATGGCGTCATCATTAACATCAGACGAAAACAACTTACATGCGCCGTCCCAGCAATACGTGGTGCCATCTGCTTTGTCGATCGTGTAGATGCTTCCATTGTGTTCAATAGCATCACAGAAGTGTGTATCAGCTTTGACGATGATCCACTGCGAGCTGAGTTGTCTCCAGCTAAAGAAGGCATCGGCGAAAAGATAGGCGAGTCCCTTGTCGAACAAGGCAATTACCTTGAAGTCTGCGTAATCCGCATGTCGTGTGGGCACTTGGCAGATTACAATCTTCTGCAAAATGATGACCCACAAATATAGGGGATCTATCGTAGTCCTTTCAATAAGTAAGAGTGTCGAACCCAACGAGGAGCAGAAGGAAATGACAAGCGGTTTTCAGTAAGGTATTCTCTACAAGCACTCAAATTATTGGTAACACATAGTTTTGTGATAAGGTAATTCGTAACGGGTAACAAGTAACAAGAGTAAATAAAGTGCAGCAAGGTGGCCCAATCCTTTTTGTAGCAAAGGACAAGCCTGGACAAACTCTTATATAAAGGAAAACGCTCCCGAGGACACATGGGAATTATCGTCAAGCTAGTTTTCATCACGCTCATATGATTCGTGTTCGTTACTTTGATAATTTGATATGTGGGTGGACCGGTGCTTGGGTGCTGCCCTTCCTTTGACAAGCCTCCCACTTATGATTAACCCCTATTGCAAGCATCCGCAACTACAAAAGAAGTATTAAGGTAAACCTAACCATAGCATGAAACATATGGATCGAAATCAGCCCCTTACGAAGCAACGCATAAACTAGGGTTTAAGCTTCTGTCACTCTAGCAACCCATCATCTACTTATTACTTCCCAATGCCTTCCCCTAGGCCCAAATAATGGTGAAGCGTCATGTAGTCGACGTTCACATAACACCACTAGAGGAAAGACAACATACATCTCATCAAAATATCGAACGAATACCAAATTCACATGACTACTTATAGCAAGACTTCTCCCATGTCCTCAGGAACAAACGTAACTACTCACAAATCATATTCATGTTCATAATCAGAGGGGTATTAATATGCATAAAGGATCTGAACATATGATCTTCCACCAAATAAACCAACTAGCATCAACTACAAGGAGTAATCAACACTACTAGCAACCCACAGGTACCAATCTGAGGTTTTGAGACAAAAATTGGATACAAGAGATGAACTAGGGTTTGAGAGGAGATGGTGCTGGTGAAGTTGTTGATGGAGATTGACCCCCTCCAGCTGAGAGGATCGATGGTGGTGATGAGTTCCCCCTCCCGGAGGGATGTTTCCCCGGCAGAACAGCTCCGCCGGAGCCCTAGATTGGTCCCGCCAAGGTTCTGCCTCGTGGTAGCGGTGTTTCGTCCTGAAAGCTTGCTCCTGATTTTTTCCAGGGTGAAAGACTTCATATAGCAGAAGATGGGCACCGGAGGCCTGCCAGGGGGCCCACGAGACAGGGGGCGCGCCCAGGGGGGTAGGGCACGCCCCCACCCTCGTGGCCAGGGTGTGGGCCCCCTTCTGGTTGATTCTTTCGCCAGTAATTTTTATTAATTCCAAAACATGCCTCTGTGAAGTTTCAGGACTTTTGGAGTTATGCAGAATAGGTCTCTAATATTTGCTCCTTTTCCAGCCCAGAATTCTAGCTGCCGGCATTCTCCCTCTTCATGTAAACCTTGTAAACTAAGAGAGAAAAGGCATAAGTATTGTGACATAATGTGTAATAACAGCCCATAATGCAATAAATATTGATATAAAAGCATGATGCAAAATGGACGTATCACGTCACTATTCCCGGAAGGCGTAACGTGGGCACGTACGCCTTCTCGGCCGCGTACGTGGCGTTTTCACCATAGGGTGCACCGCAATAGGCAATGTCAGCACACGTCTTATTCCAACAACCATGCGCACTCGTTATTACCATCGCGCACGCTTCTTTTAATTAGAAGTGTGTGCCCGTCTAGCGCTGATGACCCACAAGTATGGGGGATCAATTGTAGCTCTTTTCGATAAGTAAGAGTGCCGAACCCAACGAGGAGCAGAAGGAAATGACAAGTAGTATTCAGTAAGGTAATGTCTGCAAGCGCTAAAACTGTAAGTAGCGAGTAGTTTGATAGCAAGATAACTTGTACCGAGCAAGTAACAATAGTAGCAATAAGTATGCAACAAGGTAGCCCAATCCTTTTAAGGCAAAGGACAGGCCAAAACGGTCTCTTATGATAAGTACATCGTTCTTGAGGGTACACGGGAATTTCATCTAGTCACTTTCATCATGTTGGTTTGATATGTGTTCGCTACTTTGATAGATTGACATGTGGGTGGACCGGTGCTTAGGTGTTGTTCTTACTTGAAAAAACCTCCTACTTATGATTAACCCTCCCGCAAGCATCCGCAACTACGAGAAAAGTATTAAGGATAAATCCTAACCATAGCATTAAACTCTAGGATCCAATCGGTCCCTTACGGAATAGTGCATAAACAGGGGTTTAAGTTTCTGTCACTCTCGCAACCCACCATCTATTTACTACCTCCACAATGCATTCCCTTAGGCCCAAATATGGTGTGTCATGTAGTCGACGTTCACATGACACCACTAAGGGAATCACAACATACATACTATCAAAATATCAAACACATATCAACTTCACATGATTACTTGCAACATGATTTCTCCCGTGACCTCAAGAACAAAAGTAACTACTCACTAATAATCAACATGGTCACGATCATAGGGGTATTAATATGCATAATGGATCTGAACATATAATGTTCCACCAAATAAACCATATAGTAATCAACTACAAGATGTAATTAACACTGCTAGTCACCCCCTAGCAACATTCTATAGTTCTGGCAACAAGATTGAATACAAGAGATGAACTAGGGTTTGGGATGAGATGGTGCTGGTGAAGATGTTGATGGAGATTGACCTCCCCAAGATGGGAGAGTTGTTAGTGAAGATGATGATGATGATTTCCCCCTCAGGGAGGGAAGTTCCCCTGGCAGAATCGCTCCGCCGAAGGGCAAAAGTGCTCCTGCCCAAGTTCCGCCTCGAGACGGCAGCGCTCCGCCCCAAATGTATTATTCTGATTTTTTCTAGGTCAAAATGACTTATATACCAGAAGATGGGCACCGGAGGTGGGCCGAGGAGGCCACAACCCATTAGGGCACGCCAGGGGGGCCTGGCGCACCCAGGTGGGTTGTGCCCACCTGGTGGCCTCCCTCTGGTAGTTATTGGCTCCAATATTTCTTAAATAATCCATAAAAAATCTCCGTAAAATTTTAGCTCATTTGGAGTTGTGCAGAATTGGTGGCCTGACGTAGCTTTTTCAGGTCCAGATTTCCAGCTGCCGGAATTCTCCCTCTTGGTGTGTATCTTGCAAATTATGAGAGAAAGGCATTAGAATTACTCCAAAAAGCATTATTATGGATAAAAACATTGTAAACAACAGTATGAAAACATGATGCAAAATGGACGTATCAACACCCCCAAGCTTAGACCTCGCTTGTCCTCAAGCGAAAACCGAAATCGAAAAACATGTCCACATGCTTTGAGAGAGAGAGGTGTCATTAAAAACAAAATACGGGCAGAGAAGCATCATGTTGATTATTATAACAATAACTAATTTAAAAATAATTTTTTTATCATAGAACTTCTATCATACACTTCCCATGAATAAGTAATAGTTCATCACATAATCGAAGTATAAATCAAAAAATCTATTAGAAACCAACAAACTATGTTCTCAGTCAGCTTTGCAACTACAATTCATCATCTTTTCAGGAAGGGTCATGTGTCAGAGCCTTTAGGCAAGTCCACATACTCAACCATCGTATAGTCTTCTATGATCGCTAACACTCACCTTGTACACATGAGCAAAACGTCTCAACCGGGCACATAGAAAGATAGGAGCTTATGGTTTCGCCTCCCAACATACTCACCTCAAGGGTGATGTCAACAATAATAACTTATGCTATCTATATTCAACTGGACATATGTGCCTAGATCTTTCCTCACCACATGATGCTTGCCAAAAGAGAAAATAAAAAGGAATAGAAGGAAAACTTTGACTCTTTGCATAAAAGTAAGTACATAAAAGTAAATGATAGGCCCTTCGCAGAGGAAAGCACAGGTTGCCATGCGCTTATGTGTTTGCATGCTCAACCCCTTAGTGCAAAAGAACCTCACGTTACATTGCCCCTTAAGATGACAACCTTTATTATGCAGTCTGTCCCTTTTATTCTTTGTCATCCAAGTTCGTGCAACACTCAATTTTCTCTTACACTAAAAGATCTCACATATTTAGAAGCAATTTTTATTGCCTTTTTTGCACCGATGACAAATTACTTGAGGGATCTTGTTCAGTCCCTAGGTAGGTATGGTGGACACTAGCAAAGATAGGGGCAAGCATCACATGTTAAAGGATCTATGACAATATGACTTCTATGTGAATATAAACATACATAAACCATTACGTTGTCTTCCTTGTCCAACGTCAACAATTTTAGCATATAATATTTTGATGAGGGCTCACAATCAGAAAAGATTTCTAGGATGGTATATTTATATGTGAATCTTCCCTTCCCTTATTAATTCTTTCATGAGTTGCATCACTGACCAATGCTATGTTTGTCAATCTCTAATAAAATTTTCTTACTTATACTTTTCCTTATGTGGTGCTATCACCTACCATAGGATTAGTATATGATCTTATTGATTTATTTCCTTTATTTTATTTGCTTTCTTTCTCTTTTTCTTTTCTTTATTTGCAACATGAAAGTAAAGAAAGTAAAAACTCGAACTAACTTTATTATATAACTTGCACACGATGACAATGATAGATCACTAAGCAAACTCTCAAACAAGAAAAGATCGAACTAAACTTTATTCATCTAAGCAAAAGGTTGAACTAAGATAAGTAAAGGCAAAAAGAGATAGCGGGATGATACGGTACCGGGGCACCTCCCCCAAGCTTGGCGGAAGCCAAGGGAGTGCCCATACCCGATACTCAGTTCTCCTTTGGTGGTGAAGAAGGTGATGGTGGTGCTGAAGGGATCTTGTCCTTAGGGGTCAAGAGATCCTGCAGCCAGCGGATGACGCTCCGGAGATAGGTGATATGCTCTTGATGCTGAATATTTTCGCGAGTGAGATACTTATTTTGTATGCGAACCATTTCAAAGACACGAAAAGCTTCAATCTCAGCAAGAGTAAGGTGAGTAAGAAAGGGTTTAAGGATATCTTCCTCCTCCTCCCCGGCCAACAGTGCTTGTGTTGCCACCGGGGATGGATCTACGGAAGCTTCCTTGCCCTTGTCTCCCTTGATGGCGTCCGTAAGCTCCTCCCCCTTCGTCTCGATCCTCATCAGCCAAGCATCTTATTCCATGTGGTTGGAGGAGCAGGAAGACATGATCCCTAGCATGACAAATTTGACCAGAAATAGCGAGAAAAGAGAACAGAGGATTTTCTCCGCGATACGGTGGTTAACAGGTTCGGGAAGTATATATAGATTTTTTATCTTGGAGGACAAGCATATGGAAGAAAAACGGAGTCCGGAAGGTGTCCCAGGTGGGCACAACCCACCTAGGCGCGCCAGGCGTGTGCCCACCAGGGGACGCTTCCTACAAGTTTCTTTATTTCCAAAATTTTAAAATATTCCAAAACGGACAAAAAATATTTTTGCGGATTTTTCTGAGTCCGTTTACTTACTGTATCACGTACCTCCTTATTTTGACTATTCTGGAGTGTTTTGGAAGGACTCTTTTATGTATTCTTCCGTTGTTAAAGTTTGTATAATATTGCTTTCAACATTAATGGGCGTACCTGAGATATAATGTTTTATTGGTTGCCCATTGACAACCTTCGGGTTAGTACCTTCGGAGTTATTTATTTTGATGGCTGCAGACCGGTAAACCTCCTCGATGACATATGGGCCTTCCCATTTTGAGAGGAGTTTTTCTGCAAAGAATCTAAAATGAGAGTTGTACAAAAGAACATATTCTCCAACTTTAAACTCACGCTTTTGAATCCTTTTGTCATGCCATCTTTTAACTTTCTCTTTGAATAATTTTGCATTTTCATAAGCTTGGGTTCTCCATTCATCTAATGAGCTTATATCAAATAACCTCTTTTCACCAGCAAGTATGAAAATCATAGTTGAGTTCTTTAACTGCCCAATATGCTTTATGTTCTAACTCAAGAGGCAAATGACAAGCTTTTCCATAAACCATTTTATAAGGAGACATACCCATAGGATTTTTATATGCTGTTCTATAAGACCAAAGTGCATCATCTAATTTCTTAGACCAATCCTTCCCGGACCTATTGACAGTCTTTTGCAGAATTAATTTTATTTCTCTATTTCTAAGTTCAACTTGACCACTAGACTGAGGATGATAGGGTGATGCAATTCTATGGTTAACATCATACTTAGCAAGAATTTTACGAAAAGCACCATGAATAAAGTGCGAACCACCATCAGTCATTAAATATCTAGGGACTCCAAATCTTGAAAATAACTTCCTTCAGCATTTTAATAGAGGTGTTGTGATCAGCACTATTAGTTGGAATAGCTTCTACCCATTTAGTGACATAATCAACAACAACCAAAATATGTGTATACCCATTAGACGAAGGAAAAGGTCCCATGTAATCAAATCCCCAAACATCAAATGGTTCAACAGCAAGTGAACAATTCATAGGCATTTCTTGACGCTTACCAATATTACCTATTCTTTGGCATTCATCACAAGATGAGACATACTTACGAGCATCCTTGAAGAGAGTAGGCCAATAAAATCCAGATTGCAATACCTTATGAGTAGTTCTATCTCCAGCATGATGCCCTCCATACGGTTCGGAGTGACATTTCCGTAGGATTGGTCCCTGTTCATGCTCAGGTACACAAAGTCTAATAATACCATCTACTCCTTTATAAAGATGTGGGTCGTCCCAAAAGTAATGTCTTAAATCATAGAAGAATTTTTTCTTTTGTTGGTAAGTAAAGCTAGGTGGCAAATATTTTGCAACAATGTAATTAGCATAGTCAGCATACCAAGGAGTACTATTAGCAACATTTACTGCAGCTAACTGCTCATCAGGAAAACTATCATCAATAGCAAGTGGGTCACCAAGCACATATTCAAGCCTAGACAGGTTATCAGCTACTGGGTTCTCAGCTCCTTTTCTATCAATAATATGAAAATCAAATTCTTGTAACAAGAGAACCCAACGAATAAGTCTAGGTTTAGCATCTTTCTTTTCCATAGGATATTTAATAGCAGCATGGTCTGTGTGAATAGTTACTTTGGAATCAACAATATAAGGTCTAAACTTATCACAAGCAAACACCACTGCTAAGAATTCTTTTTCAGTAGTAGCATAATTTCTTTGAGCACTGTCTAGAGTTTTACTAGCATAATGAATGACATTCAGTTTCTTATCAACTCTTTGTCCTAGAACAGCACCCACAGCATAATCACTAGCATCACACATGATTTCAAAAGGCAAGTTCCAATCAGGTGGTTGAACAATAGGTGCAGAAATTAAAGCTTTCTTGAGTGTTTCAAAGGCTTCTAAACAATCATCATCAAAAACAAAATGGATATACTTTTGCAAAAGATTAGTGAGAGGCCTAGAAATTTTAGAGAAGACTTTAATAAACCTCCTATAGAAACCAGCATGACCTAGGAAACTACGAATACCTTTTATGTCTTTAGGACATGGCATTTTCTCAATTGGATAAACCTTAGCTTGGTCCACTTTAATACCTCTTTCAGAAATTTTATGACCCAAGACAATGCCTTCATTAACCATAAAGTGGCACTTCTCCCAATTCAAGACGAGATTAGTTTGTTCACATCTATGCAACATTCAAACAAGATTGCTTAAACAATCGTCAAAAGACTTCCCATAAACAGAGAAGTCATCCATGAAAACCTCAACAATCTTTACACAAAAGTCATAGAATATAGCCATCAATTATCTTTGATAGGTAGCAGGTGCATTACATAAACCAAAAGGCATACGTCTATAAGCATAAGTTCCAAAAGGACAAGTAAAAGTGGTCTTTTCTTGATCGGTTGAGAAACAGGTATTTATGAAAAGCCAGAATATCCATCAAGGAAGCAAAAGTGTGTATGCTTAGATAATCTTTCAAGCATTTGATCAATAAAAGGCAAAGGGTAATGATCTTTTCTAGTAGCTTTGTTTAATTTTCTGAAATCAATTACCATTCTATAGCCTGTAACAATTCTTTGTGGAATAAGTTCATTCTTATCATTAGGAACAATAGTTATACCACCTTTCTTAGGGACACAATGAACATGACTTACCCATCTACTATCAGCTATAGGATAGATTATACCTGCTTCCAGAAGTTTTAATATTTTTGTTCTTACCACCTCTTTCATCTTTGGATTTAACCAACATTGGTGATCAACAACTGGTTTAGCATCAGGTTCCATATTAATTTTATGCTGACATAGAGTGGGACTAATGCCCTTTAAATCATCAAGAGTATGTCCAATAGCAGCTTGGTGCTTCCTTAGAACTTTCAATAATCTTTCTTCTTCATGTTCTTAAAGGTTGGCACTGATAATAACAGGATATATTTTCTTTTCATCAAGATAAGCATATTTCAAAGTGTCTGGCAGTTGTTTTAATTCAAACACATGATCACCCTTAGGTGGAGGAGGACCTCCTAGAGTTTCAATAGGCAAATTGTGTTTAAGTAGAGGGCGTTGTTCAAAGAAAATATTATCTATTTCATTTCTTTCATGCATATGTAAATCATTTTCATGGTCTAGCAAGTATTGTTCTAAAGGATCAGTAGGTGTCACAACAATAGAAGCAAGACCAATTAATTCATCTTTACTAGGAAATTCCTTTTCATGATGATTTCTACTAAACTTGGAAAAATTAAACTCATGAGACTCATCACCAAAGCTAACACCCACAATTTGTTTCTCACAATCTATCTTAGCATTAACTGTGTTCAGGAAAGGTCTACCAAAGATAATGGGACAGAACTAGAAAATCAGTAGGGTATTTTACTTTCCCACACAAGACTCCAACATATCTAATAATCCCACAAGGTGATATGGTGTCTCCATTTGCAAGTTTAATAGTAACATCTATGTCTTCTACCTCTGTAGGTGCTATGTCTTCCCTAATTTCTTGATATAATTTGTATGGAATAGCACTCACACTAGCACCCATGTCACATAAACCATGATAACAGTGATCTCCTATTTTAACTGAAATGACAGGCAGGCCAACAACTGGTCTATTTTTATTCCTTTTATCGGGTTTAGCAATTCTAGCAGCTTCTGCACAGAAGTAGATAACATGCCCATCCTCATCTTCTTCTAAGAGATCTTTAACCATAGCAATATTAGGTTCAACTCTAATTTGTTCATCAGGTTTAGGTGTTCTAACATAGCTTTTGTTAACCACAGTTGAAACTTTAGCATGTTCCTTTATCCTAACAGGAGAAGGGGGTTTCTCAATATAAGCAGTAGGAACAACTGGATCAACATTATAGAGTAAAGTTTCTTCTTTAACTGGTACCGGTTCTTTAGTTTCATGTTTAAGAGGTGGGTGATATTTAAACCACTTCTCTTTAGAGAGTTCAACATGAGTAGCAAATGATTCACAAAAGGAGGCTACTATCTCAGAGTCAAGTCCATATTTAGTGCTAAACTTTTGAAAAGCATCGGTATTCAGAAGATGGGCACCGGAGGTGGGCCGAGGAGGCCACAACCCATCAGGGCGCGCCCAGGTGGGTTATGCCCACCTGGTGGCCCCCCTTTGGTAGTTATTGGCTCCAATATTTCTTAAAAAATCCATAAAAAATCTCCGTAAAGTTTCAGCTCATTTGGAGTATTGCAGAATAGGTGGCCTGACGTAGCTTTTTCAGGTCAAGATTTCCAGGTGCCAGAATTCTCCCTCTTGGTGTGTACCTTGCAAATTATGAGAGAAAAGGCATTAGAATTACTCCAAAAAGCATTATTATGGATAAAAACATTGTAAATAACAGTATGAAAACATGATGCAAAATGGACGTATCAAGCGCACACACGTTGATCTATCTAACTATTTCAGTTTATTGTGGCTAATTGCAAACAGTTCATCCGTGTGAAGTGTATGCCATCAATCGCAGAGACTTTTTTTGCTAATAATCGCAGACACTTTGATCTGGCTGACCTGTTTTTGTTTTGTTGCCTAATCGCAAACAGTTAATCCTTCTAAAGCGTATGCCCTCAATCGCACACACCTTTATCTAGCTACCCGTTTCTATTGTTCCTCCTCATCAAAAACAGTTCATCCGAGTGAACCGTATGGTGTATATCGCACACGCCTTCATCTGGCTGCCTGTTTCTTTTGTTCCGCCTCATCGCAAATAGTTCATTGAACTTAACCGTATGCCCTGCATCGCACACGCAACTAAAATCTGAACCGTGTTTGATGGCTCTGCCATCGCAAACGTTTTGCACCTCTTTTGACGGTTCTTTTACACCACCATTTGTGATTATTGCATCGCACACAATTTCATCGAAGGGTCTCTGATCGTAGTGTCGCGTTAGCAGCATCCTGCAGTAGTGGGGGAGTCTCGAAATGGTCGAGAGGTAAAGATTGATATATAGGACGATGGTATTCGGACACCGGAAGTGTTCCGGAGGGTACCGGGTACTTATCGGGTCACTGGAAAGGAGTTTCGGGCACCCCCGGAAAAGATATGGGCCTTATGGGCCAAGTGAGGGAACACACCAGCCCTGGTGCGCCCCTATAGAGGCCAACCCTATGAGGAGGAGAAGGAAAGAGGGGAGGGCAAGCAAAGTGTGGATTAGGATTCCTACTTCCCTCCCCCCTCTTTCCTTCCCCCTCGGTTATATATGGCAGGGGGCGCGCGGCTTGGGAGGGACTCCAAGTAGGATTCTTTCTACTTGGGCGGCTCATATGGCTGCTCCTCCCTCCCTCCCACCTATATATATGAGGAGGGGGGCGCCTAGCACACACCAGACAATTGCCTAGCCGTGTGCGGCGCTCCCCTCCACCGTTTACACCCCTGGTCATATTTTCAAAGTGCTTAGGCGAAGCCCTGCGAGGATCACTTCACCATCACCGTCACCACATCATCGTGCTGATGAAACTCATCTACTACCTCGACACCTTGCTGGATCAAGAAGGCGAGGGACGTCACCGAGTTAAGCGTGTGCAGAACTCGGAGGTGTCGTACGTTCGGTGCTTGATCGGTCGGAGCTAGAGGAAGTTCGACTACATCAACCGCGTTGTCAAACGCTTCCGGTTACAGTCTATGAGGGTATGTAGAGAGACTCTCCCCCTCGTTGCTATGCATATCCATGGATAGATCATTGTGTGGGCGTAGATTTTTTTTTTGTTTTCCATGCTACGTTTCCCAACACTACGAGCACAAGTAAGGTACACATCATAACATGTATATCAAATATAGCTTTGTTGATGTTGCCAGCCTTCTTATCTGCCAAGTACTTGGGGTAGTTCCGCTTCCAGTGGCCATTCCCCTTGCAATAGAAGCACTCGGTCTTAGGTTTGGATCCAGCCTTGGGTTTCTTCATGGGAGCGGCAACTTGCTTGCCGTTCTTCTTGAAGTTCCCTCTCTTTCCCTGCCTTTCTTCTTGAAACTGGTGGTCTTGTTGACTGCTACCTCTTGAGCACTGCGTTGGTTTTCCCTTTAAGAGGAAAGGGTGATGCAGCAAAGTAGCGTAAGTATTTCCCTCAGTTTTTGAGAACCAAGGTATCAATCCAGTAGGAGGCCACGCTCAAGTCCCACGCACCTACACAAACAAATAAGAACCTCGCAACCAACGCGATAAAGGGGTTGTCAATCCCCTCACGGTCACTTACGAGAGTGAGATCTGATAGAGATGATAAGATAATATTTTTGGTATTTTTATGATAAAGAGTAAAAGTAAAGATTGCGAAATAAACGATAATAGAAATTGCTAGTTGATGGGAGATTAATATGATGGAAAATAGACCCGGGGGCCATAGGTTTCACTAGTAGCTTCTCTCAAGTTAGCATAAGTATTACGGTGGGTGAACAAATTACTGTCGAGCAATTGATAGAATTGAGCATAGTTATGAGAATATCGAGGTATAATCATGTATATAGGCATCACGTCCGAGACAAGTAGACCGAAACGATTCTGCATCTACTACTATTACTCCACACATCGATCGCTATCCAGCATGCATATAGAGTTTTAAGTTCATAAGAACGGAGTAACGCATTAAGAAAGATGACATGATGTAGAGGGATAAACTTATGCAATATGATATAAACCCCATCTTTTTATCCTCGATAGCAACAATACAATACGTGTCGTTTCCCCTATTGCCACTTGATTGAGCACCGCAAGATTGAACCCAAAGCTAAGCACTTCTCCCATTGCAAGAAAGATCAATCTAGATGGCCAAACCAAATTGATAATTAGAAGAGACTTGCAAAGATAACCAATCATACATAAAAGAATTCAGAGGAGATTCAAATATTGTTCATAGATAATCTTGATCATAAACCCACAATTCATCGGATCTCGACAAACACACCGCAAAAGAAGATTACATCGAATAGATCTCCAAGAGAAACGAGGAGAACTTTGTATTGAGATCCAAAGAGAGAGAAGAAGCCTTCTAGCTAATAATTATGGACCCGAAGGTCTGAGGTAAGCTACTCACACATCATCAGAGAGGCCATGGTGTTGATGAAGAAGCCCTCTGTGATCAATGCCCCCTCCGGTGAGCGCCGGAAAAGGCCCCAAGATGGGATCTCACGGGTACAGAAGGTTGCGGCGGTGGAAATAGGTTTTTGTGGTGCTCCTCGATGGTTTTGGGGTACGTAGGTATATATAGGAGGAAGAAGTAGGTCGGTGGAGCCACGAGGGGCCCACGAGGGTGGAGGGTGCGCCCAGGGGGGTAGGCGCGCCCCCTGCCTCGTGGCTTCCTCGTTCGTTTCTTGAAGTCCACTCCAAGTCCTCTGGATCACGTTTGTTCCAAAAATAACGCTCCCGAAGGTTTCATTCCGTTTGGACTCCGTTTGATATTCTTTTTCTGCGAAACACTGAAATAGGCAAAAACCAACAATTTGGGCTGGGCCTCCGGTTAATAGGTTAGTCCCAAAAATAATATAAAAGTGTATAATAAAGCCCATTAAACATCCAAAACAGAATATAATATAGCATGGAACAATAAAAAATTATAGATACGTTGGAGACGTATCGTTGACCATCAACACTTGATGCTCTTTCTTGATTTCTACCTCCGCAACCTTAAGCATTGTCTCTTTCCCTTGCATTTCTTCTTGAAACTGGTGGTCTTGTTGACCATCAACACTTGATGCTCTTTCTTGATTTCTACCTCCGCGGCCTTAAGCATTGCGAAGAGCGTAGGGATCATTTTCTCCATCCCTTGCATATTATAGTTCATCACAAAGCCCTTGTAGCTTGGTGGCAGTGACTGGAGAACTCTATCAATCGCTACTTCATCCAGAAGATTAACTCCCAACTGATTCAAGTGGTTGTAGTACCTAGACATTTTGAGTACGTGCTCACTAACGGAGTTGTTCTCCTCCGTCTTATAGCTAAGGAACTTGCTAGAGGTGTCATACCTCTCAACCTGGGCATGAGCCTGAAATACCAAATTCGGCTCCTTGAGCATCTCATATGCTCCGTGGTGCTCAAAACATCTTTGGAGCCCTGGTTCTAAGCCGTAAAGCATGGTGCACTGAACTATCGAGTAGTCATCAGAACGTGCCTGCCAGACATTCATAACTTCTGCAGCCGAGCCTTGAGGGGGTGCATCACCAAGCGGTGCATTAAGGACACAAGCCTTTTGTATAGCAGTGAAGATAAACCTCAAATTACGAACCCGGTCTGCATAGTTGATTTCATCATCTTATAACTTTTCTTTCTCTAGCAACGCATTAAAATTCAGGGGCGCTACAGCGCGAGCCATTAATCTTCAACATAATTTTGCAATGATTTTAAGACTACGTTCATGATAATTGGTTCAATTAATCGTATTACTAATGAACTCCCACTTAAATCAACATCCCTCAAGTTGTCTAAGTGTTTACATGATCCATATCAACCAACTCTTGTCCGATCATCGCATGAGATGGGGTGGTCAACAATGGTGAACATCTCCATGTCGATCATATCTACTATATGACTCGTGTTTGACCTTTCAGTCCTTCGTGTTCTGAGGCCATGTATGTACATGCTAGGCTCATCAAGATTAACCCAAGTATTCAGCATGTGTCAAAACTGGCTTACACCCGTTGTATGTGAACGTAGAGTCTATTACACCCGATAATAACGATGTGCTCTGAAACAACGAACTTTTGCAACAGTGCATACTTAGGGAGAACACTTTTATCTTGAAATTAAGTGAAGGGATCATCTTATAATGCTACCGTCGTCTTAAGCAAAATAAGATGCATAAAAAGATAAACATCACATGCAATCAATATATGTGACATGATATGGCAATTATCATCTTGTGCTTTTGATCTCCATCTCCAAAGCACCGGCATGATCTCCATCGTCACCGGCATGACACCGAGATCTCCATCATTGTGTCGTCATTTTAGTTGTATCCACCAACTATTGCTTCTACAACTATTGCTAATGCATAGAGATAAAGTAAAGCAATTACATTGCGTTTAATGATTGACACGCAGGTCATACAATAAATTAAAGACAGCCCTATGGCTCCTGCCGGTTGCCGTACTCATCGACATGCAAGTCATGAACTTATTACAAAACATGATCATCTCATACATCAACATATATCACATCACGTTTTGGCCATACCACATCACAACATGCCCTGCAAAAACAAGCTAAATGTCCTCTACTTTGTTGTTGCAATTTTTACATGGCTACTAGGGCAAACAATAAGAACCGTTCTTATCTACGCAAAACCAAAATGGTGACATTCAAGTTGCGTTTTAACCTTCTACACGGACCGTCTTGGTCAAATCAGATTCAACTAAAGTGGGAGAGACAGACACAGCCGGCCACTAGCATGAATAATAAACATTTATCATTAATGGAAAATATGATAATAACCAATTTATTATTGCCTCTAGGGCATATTTCCAACACTTACAACTAGATCATTACATGATGTCGCTTGAAGCTATGTTGGTATTTCCCCAAAGAGGAAGGGATGATGCAGCACAACAGCGGTAGGTATTTCCCTCAGATATGAAACCAAGGTTATTGAACCAGCAGGAGAACCAAGCAACACAACGTAAACAGCCCCTACACACAAATAACAACACCTCGTAACCCGACGTGTTAAAGGGGTTGTCAATCCCTTTCGGGGTACGGCGCCAGAAACGGTGCATGGACGGGAGAAAGTTGTAATAGATTGAAATAATAGATCGCAAATAAAATAAAGTGCAGCAAAGTATTTTTGTATTTTTGGTTTAATAGATCTAAATAAAAATCCAAAGGAAAAGTAGATCGCAAAGGCAAATATATGAAAAAGAAGACCTGGGGGCCGTAGGTTTCACTAGTGGCTTCTCTAGAGAAAAATAGCAAACGGTGGGTAAACAAATTACTGTTGGGCAACTGATAGAACTTCAAATAATTATGACGATATCCAGGCAATGATCATTACATAGGCATCACGTCCAAGATTAGTAGACTGACTCCTGCTTGCATCTACTACTATTACTCCACACATCGACCGCTATCCAGCATGCATCTAGTGTATTAAGTTCATGGAAAAACGGACTAATGCAATAAGAACGATGACATGATGTAGACAAAGATCCGTTTATCTATGGCGGTAGATATAGATCCCATCTTTTTATCCTTAGTAGCAACGATACATACGTGTCAGTTCCCTTTCTGTCACTGGGATCAAGCACCGTAAGATCGAACCCACTACCGGGCACCTCTTCCCATTGCAAGATAAATAGATCAAGTTGGCCAAACAAAACCCAAATATCGGAGAAGAAATATGAGGCTATAAGAGATCATGCATATAAGAGATCAAGGAAACTCAAAGAAATTTCATGGATATAAAAAGATATAACTGATCATAAACTCGAAGTTCATCAGATCCCAACAAACACACCGCAAAAGAGTTACATCATATGGATCTCCAAGAGACCATTGTATTGAGAATCAAAAGAGAGAGAGGAAGCCATCTAGCTACTAACTACGGACCCGTAGGTCTACAAAGAACTACTCACGCATCATCGGAGAGGCACCAATGGAAGTGGGGAACCCCTCCGTGATGGTGTCTAGATTGGATCTGGTGGTTCTGGACTCTGTGGCGGTTGGATGAATATTTCATCGACGCTTCTAGGGTTTCTGGAATATTGGGGTATTTATAGAGCAAAGAAGCAGTCCGGGGGGCACCCGAGGTTGGCACAACCCACCAGGGCGCGCCTAGGCCTCGTGGCGCGCCCTGGTGGGTTGTCCCCTCCTTAGTACTCCCCCCAGGTGCAACCATAGCCCGTTGTGTTCCTTCTGGCCCATTAAAATTCTCCGTAAAGTTTCAGGGCATTTGGACTCCGTCTGATATTGATTTCATGCGATGTAAAAAACATGGAAAAAATAGGAACTGGCACTTGGCACTATGTCAATAGGTTAGTACCAAAAAATGATATAAAATGACTATAAAATTATTATAAACATCCGAGATTGATAATAAAACAGCATGGAACAATAAAAAATTATAGATATGTTGGAGACATATCAGCATCCCCAAGCTTAACTCCTGCTCGTCCTCGAGTAGGTAAGTGAGAAAAACAGAATTTTTGATGTGGAGTGTTGTCTATCATGTCATATCATATTCTTTTCTTTATAGCATGGACATTTGGGCTTTTATGTGATTCAAAGCAATAGTCTAGTTTTTACATAATAATTTAGATACTCAAGCATATCAACAAGCAACCATGTCTTTCAGAATATCACCGCTAAAATAAGTTATCCCTAGCCCACCATGCTCAAACATTGATCCATTCATGAAACACACTCAAATATTAACTATACTCAATACTTAAGCATGATCATATTGCCTCCTAGTTGGTGCTTTTGTAAGAGAAGATGGAGACTCAAATTCAAAATAAAAATTGCATAACGTAAAAGAAAGGCCCTTCGCAGAGGGAAGTAGGGATTTGTAGAGGTGCCAGAGCTCAAAGCGAAAAAATTAGAGATAAAAACATTTTGGGAGGTGTATCCATCCCACCAACGAAAACGACGTTGAGCTATGAATACTTTCCATGCTAGATATGCCATAGGCGGTTCCCAAACAAAAAATAAAGTTTATTCCTTTTTCCACCATTCTTTTCACTTTCCATGGCTAGCCGTATCCACGGTGCCTTCTATACCAACACTTTCCAAGGAATTTATTATTTGACAACATAAAGTAAATTCATTTTTGCATTTCGGTACTGGGAATCCCTAAAACCTTTGCCTTACTCTCGTGCAATGACAAGTGAATAAACACTCATTGTGAGAATAACACATCCAGCATGGAAAATATTAGCCACCCGTTACAGTTCCGCGAGCGAAACAAACACACAAAAGAGAAGTTTATTTTGAAAATTAGAGATGGCACATGCAAATTTGCTTAGAACGGCAAAAGAATACCACATATAGGTAGATAGAGTGGACTCATGTGGCAAAACTAGTTTAAAGGATTTTGGATGCACAAGTAGAGGTCATATTGGTGCAAAATGAAGGCTAGCAAAAAGATTGAGAAGCGACCAACCAAGAAACGAATAATCTCATAAGCAAGCATTAAGCATAATTAACACCGAATAATGCACTATAAGTAGGATATAATTTTCATTGCAGGATTATTGACTTTCCTGCATGCATATGAAATCACAAACCTTAACACCAATATTCTTACTAGAGCACAATTACTCATCAACATAACTCACATATCACATCATCATATCTCAAAACTATTACTAAGAATCAAGTTTATTTTGTCCAATGATCTTCATGACACATTGTTTTACTTTATCCTTCTTGGATAACTATCACTTTGGGACTAATTTTTATGTGTTGCTTTTCATAAGCTCAAACAAATATAAGTGAGGATCATGAGCATAAAATTTTTGTTTCTCTCAAAATAATTTAAGTGAAGCAAGAGAGCATTTCTTCAAAAATAACAAAGCACACCGTGCTCAAAAAAAGATATAAGTGAAGCACTAGAGCAAGTCCTAGCTCATAAAAGATTTAAGTGAAGCATAGAGAGCAATTCCAACAAGTCATGATATAATTTTGGCTCTCTCAAATAGGTGTGTCCAGCAAGGATTGATGACTTGAAACACAAAACAAGCAAAGACTCATATCATACAAGATGCTCCAAGCAAAACACATATCATGTGACGAATAAAAATGTAGTCTTGAGTAAAATACCGATGGTCGTTAGAAGAAAGAGGGGATGCCACTCGGGGGAATCCCCAAGCTTAGTTGGTTGCTCATTCTTGGATACTAGCTTGGGATGCTGGGGCATCCCCAAGCTTAGGCTCTTCTATCCTTCTTTCATCCATCATAAGATAACCCAAAACTTGAAAACTTCAATCACACAAAACTCAACAAAACCTTTGTGAGATCCGTTAGTAAAAGAAAGCAAACCACTACTATAAGTGATGTATCAAATCAATTCATATTTTTTTTGTATTATATCTACTGTATTCCAACTTTTCCATGGCAAAAACTCATCAAAGAAAACCATAGAGCCATCAAAATAAGCACAAAACACAAAGAAAACAGAATCTGTCAAAACAGAATAGTCTGTAGTAATCTGACACTTTCGAATACTTCTGTAACTCCAAAAATTCTGAAAAATTTGGACGACCAGGGTAATTTGTATATTGATCTTCTGCAAAAAGAATCAGTGTAAAATCATGTTTCTGTGATTTATGAAAATTATTTTCGTGAGTGCATAAGTTTCTGTTTTTCAGCAAGATCAAACAACTATCACCCAAAGAAGATCCTAAAGGCTTTACTTGGCACAAACACTAATTAAAACACAAAAAACACAATCATACCAGTAGCATAATTGTGTAAACACACAAGAACAGAAAGCAAAAAGCAAAAATAAAATTTATTCATGGGGTTGCCTCCCAACAACCGCTATAGTTTATGCCCTTAGCTAGGCGTAAGGCAACACTACAAAAAAAGATACATCCGTGACATTTTGGGCCGGACGAATTTTTTTTTCTGTCATACTTATGACACTTCTATGACGATAATTGTGACAAAACCCGGTATCATCATAGATGTGGTGGGCTCCTACTTCGATGACAAAAAATCATGACAAAAAATGGGCTTTTCGTCCTGGGCGGGCCGGAGACGCAGCTGCATGACATTCTTTGGGCCGTCCATGACGGGAAAAACCGTGGTAGAAGCAAGGGCGAGGAAAATATCCGGGTGTTCCCGGTTACGGTGGGTGGTCGCGGCCGAGGGATGCGCCTTTCTCTCGTACACGCACGCGCGTGGGTGCGAGGCGTTGGGCTCTAACTGAACCCGAGCGATTGCACTGCAGGCTACGCGTTACTGAACCCGAGCGATTGATCGATGGCTGTTAACTGAACCGGATCGAGCGATTCCTTCGCTACTGCTGCTAACTGAAGCCGATCGATGCTGCCTCTGGTTGAACAGTGAGCGTTGCTGGGGCGGGTTAGATGAATAGTTCCTGGTGGGGTGGATGAACAGGACCCTGTGGTGTTGCCTCTGGTGTTGCCTCTGGATGAACAGGACCCCGATCGATCAAGCCGGTTGGGGCTGGATGAACAGGACCCCGTGGAGGGCTGGATGAACAGGACCACCCCGTGGAGGGCTGGATGAACAGTAGACGGTGGAGGGCTGGATGAAAAGTAGCCCGTGGAGGGGTGGTTGAACAGGAGCCCGTGGAGAGGGCTGGTTGAACAGTAGCCGGTGGAGTAGCGCGCGGTGGATGCTGGATGAACAGGAGCCCGTGGATGAACAGTCACAGGTGGAGGCTGGAGGAGGTCGACGGTGGATGAACAGTATCTCGTGGAGTCCCGTTCTGCGGTACGCCACACCCCTCCCGATGAACAGGACCCCCGTTTCGACCGTAGCACTCCAACACAAGTCCGTTTCCTCTGTTTTGCGGTATGCCACACCCCTCCCGATCAACAGGACCCCGTTTCAACCGTAGGAGGTCCAACACAAGTCCGTTTCCTCCGTTATGCGGTACGCCAGACCCCTCCCGATGAACAGGATCCTGTTTCGAACGTGGCCGGTCGAATACAAGGTCGTTTCCTTCGTTCTGCGGTACGCCAGGCCTCGTTTCCATCGGCTGTTCCGTCCATGCCGGTTGGCTCCCACGCGTTCCGTTGCCTCCCGATGAACACGATGCATTCCGTCGCCTCCCCATGAACAGGACGACGAAGCTGTTTTTTTTGCGGGCGACGACGATGTTGTTTCTCCGTTCTGACCCAGCCATGTACACGAGCCCTGGCCGTACGTATGCGTGAGTAGGCATTCGAGACCCCGCCCATATGTATGTACGTGGCCGTATTTTCTTTCTTGCACACTGGCCGCTGTACGTACGTGTACATGCTACATGCACGCCTCTACTACGACACGTGCGCGCTCTACATCGACCAGTATGTACGTACACGTTCGCGACTAGAATGGCAACGCTACGTACGCTTTGACCAGGTGGGTCCCGACTGTCAGGCACTTCCTTGCGTGCGAAGATATAGCTGGTGGGTCCCAGCAGTCAGGGGGCGAATCATTTTTTTTGCCCGGATGCACTTCCTTGCGTGCGAAGATGTAGCTGGTGGGTCCCAGCAGTCAGGGGGAAACATTTTTTCACGAAATACGGTGGCCCGTCCGGTGGGTCCCCGCTGTCATGTGCAGGAATAATTATTTTGCGCATAATAAGGAGGCACTTCCTTGCGGCTACCGTGGACCCAGCTGTCAGCCTCTACACGTACAGTACTCTTCCGATGGAAGTCGGTCGTTGACCACATTGACCATGCCGCGCCGAGAGCACCAAGGCGGTGGACGACGACGAGGCCTCGGCATGGGACGACGCGGAGCTAGGGAAGACGCGGCAGTGGATGCCCACGCGGAGAGGAGTACGAGGTTCACTGGTTCGGCTGGGGTGTGAGGCTGCCGTCGCCGCAGAATAACAGGGGGTGTGGGTGAGTAGAGGGATGGCCTGGCCAGCGGTGGGAGTAGTAGGGGGCGCTGAGGCCTCCGCGGCACCGCAGCCGGCCACGGGAGACAGGAGCACGAGGCACGACCGGCGCTGGTTTGGGCGGCTGGAGCAAGAAGACCAGAGGTTGAAGAAGCACTACTGCCGTTGGATGGACATCGTACGGTCACTGGAGCTAGAATCGTGCATATTGACTAAGTTGACAAAGCCCTCCGTCCCCGTCAACTTAGTAGGCCCACAAGTCAGCCTCCCACTATACTGGGTCCCAGCTAGCAGGGGTAGTATTCATTTTTTTGTGCGTAATAAGGAGGCACTTCCTTGCGTGCGAAGATATAGCTAGTGGGTCCGAGTTGTCAGCAGCGGTAACATTTTTTTGCAAAATATAGAGGCCCTTTCGGTGGGTCCCAGATGTCAAGTGGAGGAATCATTATTTTGCGCGTAATAAAGAGGCATTTCCTTGCGTGCGGCTGTGGACCCTGCTGTCAGCCTCTCCACGTGCAGTCCGCTTCAGATGCATGTCGGTCATGGACCATGTTGACCAGGCCGCGCCGAGAGCACCAGGGCGGTGGACGACGATGAGACCTAGGAAGGGAACGACATGGAGCCATGGAAGACTCGGCAGTTGTTTCCCACGCGGAGGGGAGTACGACTGGACGAGGGTTTACTGGTTCGTCTGCCGTCGCCGGAGAATAACAGCAGGTGTGGGTGAGTAGAGGGATGGCTAGGCCAGCGATGGGAGTACGGTGGGGCGGTGAGGCATGCGTGGCAGCACAGCCGGCCGCGGGGAGGAGGGAGCAGGCAGTCCCGCCGGCGCTTGTTTGAGCGGCTGGAGCAGGAAGAGCAGAGATTGAAGAAGCACGACGGCTGTTGGATGGACATCCAACAGTCACTGCTTGTGCGTCAACCTTTTTATGGAAAGCCTCAAATCTGTGGAAAACAGCATATAGCCCATCTGCCATTATTTCTAATAATTTACAGCCCATTTGCTAATTCTTAAGGTTTTTTTTGGAGCCCATATTCTCTTTGTTAGCATTACAGCCCATATTGTGGCCACGGTTAAAAAATTATACGAAATTTTGCATATTTCGGGGCGGTCCGAACTGTTTATAATCCCGAAATTTCGAGTCACATTCAAACTAATTTTAAAAATAAATGTATATCAATATAAAATCCAACAAATTGAATCTCGAAATGAAAAAAAGAAATTTGAAACTAATTGACGGTTTGATGTGTTTTAAAAATGTACATCCCATTTCTCATTACTGATAGGCCATTTTCTCGGCCAGCCGAATGAAGCTCTCCTCGTCTTGAAAGATTTGCAGCCCAGCAGGCCTGACAAAGCGACTTACTTGGCAAATCACAAAAAAACTGGGCTGTGGCCGTGGACCCAGCTGTCAGCCTCTCCACGTACAGTACTCTTTTGATGGAAGTCGGTCATTGACCACATTGACCAAGCCGCGCCGAGAGCGCCAAGGCGGTGGACGACGGCGAGGCCTAGGAAGGGGACGACGCAGAGCCTAGGAAGGCCTAGAATGGCAACGCTACGTACGCTTTGACCAGGTGGGTCCCGACTGTCAGGCACTTCCTTGCGTGCGAAGATATAGCTAGTGGGTTCCAGCAGTCAGGGGGGCGAATCGTTTTTTTGCCCGGATGCACTTCCTTGCGTGCGAAGATGTAGCTGGTGGGTCCCAGCAGTCAGGGGGAAACATTTTTTTCACGAAATACGGTGGCCCGTCCGGTGGGTCCCCACTGTCAGGTGCAGGAATAATTATTTTACGCGTAATAAGGAGGCACTTCCTTGCGGCTACCGTGGACCCAGCTGTCAGCCTCTGCATGTACAGTAGTCTTCCAATGGAAGTCGGTCGTTGACCACATTGACCATGCCGCGCCGAGAGCACCAAGGCGGTGGACGACGGCGAGGCCTAGGAATGGGACGACGCGGAGCTAGGGAAGACGCGGCAGTGGATGCCCACGCGGAGAGGAGTACGAGGGTTCACTGGTTCGGCTGGGGTGTGAGGCTGCCGTCGTCGCAGAATAACAGGGGGTGTGGGTGAGTAGAGGGATGGCCTGGCCAGCGGTGGGAGTAGTAGGGGGCGCTGAGGCCTCCGCGGCATCGCAGCCGGCCATGGGAGACAGGAGCACGAGGCACGACCGGCGCTGGTCTGGGCGGCTGGAGCAAGAAGACCAGAGGTTGAAGAAGCACTACGGCCGTTGGATGGACATCGTACGGTCACTCGAGCTAGAATCATTCATATTGACTAAGTTGACAAAGCCCTCCGTACCCGTCAACTTAGTTGGCCCACAAGACAGCCTCCCACTATTGTGGGTCCCAGCTAGCAGGGGGTATTCATTTTTTGTGCGTAATAAGGAGGCACTTCCTTGCGTGCCAAGATATAGCTGGTGGGTCTGACCTGTCAGCGGTGGGAATGTTTTTTTCATGAAATACAGAGGCCCTTGCGGTGGGTCCCAGCTGTCAGCTGGAGGAATCATTATTTTGCGCGTAATAAGGAGGCCTTTCCTTGCGTGCGACCGTGGAACCAGCTGTCAGCCTCTCCACGCACAGTCTACTTCCGATGGTGCCGTTCGTTGACCATGTTGACCACTCCGCGCCGAGCGCATCCAAGGTGGTGGACGACGGCGAGGCCTAGGAAGGGGACGATGCGAAGCCAGGGAAGATGCGGCAGTGGATGCCCACGCGGAGAGGAGTACGAGGGTTCACTGGTTCAGCTGCGGTGTGAGGCTATCGTCGCCGCAGGGCCTGGCTAGCGGTGGGAGTAGTAGTGGGCGGTGAGGCCTCAACGGTAGCACAGCCGGCCACTGGAGGCAGGAGCAGGCGGTCTCGCCGGCGCTGGTTTGGGCGGCTGGTGCAAGAAGAGTAGCGATTGAAGAAACAGCAGGACCATTTGATTCAAATCAAACGGTTACTGCTGCTAGAATCATTTGTTGACTAAGTTGACAAGCCTTGCGTACGCGTCAACTTAGTAGGCCCACAGGTCAGCATACCAACCGGTGCACCCCAAATGTCAGTGGGAGGAATCATTTTTTTTCGCGTAATAAGGAGGCGGTTGATTGCGTGCGGCCAGGCCAGCGGAGGGAGTAGGGTGGGCCGGGGAAGCCTGCGCGGCATCACAGCGGGCCACAAGAGGAGGGAGCAGGCAGTCCCGCCGGCGCTAGTTTAGGCGGCTGGAGCAGAAAGATCAGAGATTGAAGAAGCACGTCGGCCGTTGGATGGACATCCAACAGTCACTGCTGCTAGAATCGTGTGTTGACTGACAAAGCCTTGCGTAAACAAGTCAGCCTCGAAATCTGTGGCGTGTACAGCCCATTTGCTATTATTTTTATAATTTTTACTCATTTTCTAATTCATATGAAATTTATTGCAGCCTGCTTTCCATTTTTAGAATTGCTGCCCATTTTCTGGTGAGTACCAGGGTTAAAAAATTAACTAAATATGTGGGAAATTTTGAAAATTCGCAAATTTTTGCTGGGGAACAAAATATTCTTAATCCAAAAATTAGTAGCCATACTAAAACAAATTTAAATTTAAATTAGTACTATGTCATGTTAAATCCAATGAAATATTCCCTCCGTCCCAAAATTCTTGTCTTAGATTTGTCTAAATACGGATATATCAAGTCACGTTTTGGTATTAGATACATCCGTATCTAGACTAATCTAAGACAAGAATTTCGGGACGGAGGGAGTATAAGATATCAGTGAAGAACAAAAACAAAAAATAAACTAATATCCCATTTGCTATAATTTTTTTGGAATTTTCAACCCCTTTTGATATTACTTTTAACTCACACTGACCATAATCTTTGGCCAGGCCGGAATGCATCCCTCCTCGTCTTGAAAGATTTGCAGCCCAGTAAGTCAGAGAAAACAAATAGGCCTAGCTTGGGTATTCTTCAAAAAGAAATACTGGGCTACCTATTTTCCCAAAGAAAAAACTGCTGGGCTGGTCATGTTGTTAGACGGGCCACAGACACCGCACAACCCAGTTTATAGCCTGCTCCTCCGAATTACTACTCAAAAAAAAGTTGTGCAATTCTGTCGTTAATTGACTATACGTTGAAAATTATGTGGGTCCCAGATATCAGCAGGGTGGATTAGAGTACAAAAACGAGGGGTTCATCTGAGTAGTAAAATAGGCGCTTGCTTGTGTTCGGGAGTGGACCTGGTGGGTCCGTACTGTCATACTCACAACTACAATCCTCTCCCGATCACTATGTTGACAGGGACCGTTTCAAAAAATACTATGTTGATAGGGCCGGACGCACCAAGGCGGAGGATAAAGTGTTGTGGCTAATGTGCTGGGCTGGGTTGGAAATTCTTATTGAAAAATAAAAAAGGACCGGAACTATTTACGACGTTGACTACGATTTGCATGGGTCTGCTGGTTGCAGGAAGAAAATGCTAGGAGAAAGAAGACTGGTCGCTATCTTTGCCTAAGAATAATATCGACTGAACGTAACGACACTACCATAGGAAATAATATCCTCCTCTTAAATCGTGAATTTAAAGAACTGGTGCATGAGCATTTCTCTTTATTTACTTATTTACTTACTTATGTTTAGGGGACCATGAGCATGTACCTGGGCCGGATTCATGTGAGAGCCTCCCTTCCAGTTAATTATGGGCTTCTCTATTGGGCCTTCATCAGTGGGCTGCATGTTATAAACAAGTGGAAAATGTGTTCCGTATGAAAAATAGTATGCGCTATGTACGGTACGGGGCACTAAAGGATCGAACCATGCAATGACTTCCAAAACATTGTGTTTGTCATTCTAACAACACATTTATTCAACCAACAGATGAAATATACTACAGATTGTACATTGAAAACAACAGTAGTAGCAACCAGGGCTGGGGGTGCAATAGAAGCAGTAAGCAGGCCAGAAGAGTGAAGACGTAGCTCTCTCTTCCAAACCAAACATCAGCCATCATTACAAAAGGGCTACCAAAAAAGAACAAGTGCATGCATCAAACTAAATTAAGATCCTACTACACCAAGTGTACGCATCTAACTAACTGGCTCAGTTAGACGTTACTATTTATTAAGCTGTGGAGATTGGCTGACGGCTTGAACCAGATGGGTGCCTAACGGGGGAAACTCTAGCCAGCAGGTCGAAGTCTGATACTTGCGACCCTCTCTCCTACTTTGGGCTGCAGAGTGTGGCGGCATATATCAGGGTATGGTGCATGCAGAGACGCATGGTACGCTGTGTACACACATTTTTGCCTGATGAACGAAACCGCGCTGCCATCATGATCCTTGTCGTCGGTTATCTCCTGGTTAATCGGATAATTCAGTCCGACAAACATAGAGCGTGTACCAAGGCTACTTACCAACCTCCAGTCAAAAATTCCTGAAGGCCCAGAGAAGCTGGGATCCTGCTCAAAGACCTTGCAGTGACTGTGATTGTATTCCGCGAAACAACACGTCTGGTATGTGCGAACGATCATCAATCGTTCGCCGTCGTCTAGTCGAGCCAGGAACCACCTGCAACTGCCATGCTGCTTTTCTTTGAAAGGTTCTGGTATTAGGAAGGGTAGGGACACCAGGCGGCCTACAACATCATATCAAGTTGGAGTCAAATAACCCTCAAAAAAAAGTTGGAGTCAAATAAAAAAGGGCTCTTGATGTAGTCAATCTTAAGAATATCATGTTATGAGCATGAATATTTTTTCAATAAATGTTGACAGTAATATAAGCAAGCCATCATGATATCATAGGAAAGTAACATACTGCTATAATAGCCGTTTGTAGCGATGACTGGAGTAGGCCAGCAATACGTCCAGCCATAGAAGGAGTTGACAGCGTAAATGAATCCCTTGTGTTCAATGGCATCAGAGAACCATGGAGGATGTATGATCCTGCGATGGACGTGTAGATTTATCCACTTACCGCAGTGACCTGTCAGATAGGCGAGACCGCGGTTGAAGAACGCAATTAGCCTAAAGTCCTTATAATTCGCAGATCTTGTGGGCACTTGGCAGATTACAACCTTGAGCAAATCAAACTTGGTATCATGTTGGCTACTACAAGATTCCGAGTATTCTGGGCCGCGGTGCCAAAGCAGTGCAGTGTTAATCGAAGGAAGGGGGATCAATTGCCGGGTGTAGACCTCCACGAGCATCCAGCTGCCGCGACCGTCGACGAGCACCATCCAAGATGTGTTCATGCCGACCCAGTACATACCGTTAATGTAGTTGAGGGTGACGGGGATCGGATCGTAGTCAAGGGGGTTGATGCTCGCCACCCTACGATTGTTATGCTGCGTGACACGCCGTTTCTGAAGAACAGGCGGCATCAGCAAGCAAGGAGCTGGCTTAAAAAGCTCCGGCCTGAGGGCTTTGAGTAAACGGTACAGCCCCGACGAGCACGCGGCGAGCGGCATGGTACTGAGATTGTCCACACGCGAAACAATGAGCTTGATTGCCTCTATAGGGAGCGAATTCCAGCAACTCTTTTGGCGGATGCTGCTCGGTTCTTCCATTGTTAGTGCTTGGGTTTCGGATGAGGGGGGAGGCGCCTTAGCAGGGGATGGAAGATTGGACGAGGGGGGAGGCGCCTTAGCGGGGATGGAAGAGCGGACAAAGATGGAGAAGCGAATATGTGTTGCGGGAAGTGGACAGGTGATGATGACTACAACACGCCGCTTGACTTACGAGACACATACCAACAGCGTAGGGTCATATCAAAGTCAGACAACTTGCTTGAGTGATCACAGTACTGGTACTCCCTACAGTACCTACTACTATGCCCTAACTTGCTTGAGTAGAGTAGTAGTGGAGTAGGACTCTGCTCTACTACTAGCATCGGAGGAGTAGTATATTCTAATCTTAAATAGTTACAAACTTCAATACCCGAGCGTGGAACGACTACGAACCGCCATGGGTGCTAACTCCAATCCCCAACAAACGTTCGCTGGGAGACATGGCAGTTGCAAACGCCCACGACGCAGTTACAGTACGTGTGTAATGGTGGCAGTTTTGTCAAATACTATGGCTTAAAAACAGGCCACCGTCGGATGGAAATCTGACGGTTACGTGGGATTCGCCAGGATTGAGCTCGTGCCGAACAATCGCCAGATATCATTACTAAAGAAAAGGTTAAAACACCCGGGGCTATAACTTGCACCGGCTGACCACTAACAATGATACTAACATAGTTGTAAAATGTTCAAAGACCGTGTCTACGTGGTGTTTGGAATTGTATGCAAAAAAATTAGCAAGATGCTCGTGCATTGCACGGAACATCAAGATGCATTTTTTTACAGAACACCTGTTGTGATTGACCCATGCAGGAGTAATCCCATGTGTAAAAACTAATGATATCTTGATAATTTTATCGGAAAATGGTATGTCGACCATTTCATCAAAAAAATGATATGTCGAGAAAGATGATAGAGGTGAGGAGGAGTGGGGCGTGGTGGTGACTGGTGGTCGGACTGGGCGGAGGCATGGGGATGGACGGCGCCGGTAGCGGCCACCATGCCAGATTGTTCCAGAGACTTCCTTTTGTAATTGCTCAGCAATGAGGTTGTGGGAGATAAGGATGAACGAGGCAAGGCCTTATCTGTAAATGTGGAGCGAGATGCGGGTATCTTTTGTAAAATTGTCATAGTTTGCTTTCTATCCGTCAGATATAGATCAGAAAGTCTATATTATAAGATGGCAGGCACACCATCATCACCAACTCGGTTTTTTCTCTACTCCTACTCGTGTAAAAGACTCAGTTGGTGATGATGGTGTGTCTGCCATCCGCCATTTCTGACCATTAGATCTGCATCTAACGGCTGTGATGTAAGTTGTGGCCTTTTGCAACAATTCCCACTTCTCTGCTCCAGTTTACACAAAACCCCTTAGTATCTTGAAACCAACCACATTCCTCCCTTACTTCATCAAAACAGCCCAAAGAATATATTTGGAGTGAAACATAAGATATTTTTAGTTATATGTATACCAAAAGTAAACTGTTTTCTTTCAAATTTGTGAATATGTATTATTCTACTTTGGATCCGTTGCAACGGACGGGCTCATTGTTTTTAAGGTTTATCTCCTGCATTCTCCGCAACCAACACCTAGTGTACTGGTTCAGGCCGGATGCTCGCAGTGCGATGACCTGAGTTCGAATTCTGTCCTAAACTTTAGCTTTTCATATTTTTTTAATATATACTTATTTCGCTACTGTACTGGCACTGGAACCCATGGAGTACTTAGAATACAAGATTAAGGATGGATTTGTTTATTTTTAACTTTCTGTACGAATTTGTAGCCAGCCTGCAAGTCATGTACACTGTACTGACTTGGACTCTGCCGAGCTGGGACCTTCCCGCCGATGTGGACATGGAAGACGCATGGTATTATTTGACCCCCAACAATGTGCACGGGGACTCCAAGGAGGTTCACCTGGACATCTGCATTACCAAGTTAAATGTTGATCATTAGTCTTCGCTAAATGTAGTCCGCTGTCTAAGCATGTGGAGACTTCCATGCATGATCTTGCTCTATTGGAGTATCGCGCATGAATAAAAGTGTATCCATTAATGGTTTAGTCTAGAATCATCCATGTATGAATTTTTACTACAGTACTGGTGAAAGACTTATGATGAACCATTTCTTACATATCCTCAGCCCCCTTCCAAGTCATCCTGATTTCATCCCTCCGTCTAGGTGTATAAAGGCATGGTTAATACTTAATAGTATAGCCAACTATTGACTATAAGAAAGTGCCATGTCATCTTTAGCCAACATGTATAACAATTGATACTCAAAAACTAATTCTTAAAGATCATTTCTTGCAAAGCACAATAAGTGTTATTTCTTCACAAGTTTTGGATGCAGGTTGAACAATTGAACGCTTTTGTTTGCAAAAGATATCTTTTTATCTATTTCACCCGGATGTTTGTGAGCTCTAGAGATGACCCCCACATCCTTTGTCAAAATAAACAACTCCCCGATCAATGCATTTCACTATTCCGTGCAACGCACGTGCACCTTACTACTATAGATTAGTACGACCAAAAATTGAACTAACATTATATATAGTACGATAAATGCTGATGCATGTCACCTAAAATTATATCATTGAAAACTATGTTCAAATACGAATCCAACGATATAGTTTTTGTTGACATGTATAACATTTTGTCAGTTAAATCTTCAGTCAAATTCAATGGGGGACTAATAAACCCCGACCGATGTAGTACAAGTGTAAAGGGAGGCGCTGCACGGGAGTCTCACTCTCACCCTACTCGTGGCGCGGCAGTAAAGCCGTCATATCACAAAACCCAACCACTGCCAGTAATAAGTGGCCTGCTAAAATAAACGGACAAGCAACCATCACATCCCTCCGTCTTTTTTGCATTTCATCTCTCTGCACTTACTTTCTCCGGTTCATATCGCACACTCGATCCCTAGCTACTACTCCTAGTATCCCTAGCTACTACTCCTAGGGCCAGTTCTTTTCGTGGCTTAAAAAATAAGCCGTCTCTTCCCTAGCTTTTCCCATAAGACTAGTCACAATGGAGAGTAACATTAAGGTGCCTCACTCATTTATTTCGGCTTCTAAACTACTACTAGTACCTCCGTCCTGGTTCGTCACCATTTTAATTTGTGGTAAATTTTGACCAAAGATTTAACTGATAAAATGTTAGTGCATGCACAAACATTTCATTAGTTAAATTTATGATCAAAATTTGACACAGATTACAATGGGGACCAATAAACCAGGACGGAGCTAGTAGTAATGGGATTACTACTAATCTAGAAGCCTAAACAAACTGGCCCCTGGTACTCCTACTAGTAGTACTAGTACTCAAGTTGGAATTCCAATTGCACGGCACAACTTGTTAGGCAAAAAATTCGATACAGGGTGTAGGAAGCGGTTTGGGAATTTGCATGCCCTTCCGACCAGTGAGATACTCCGTACAAAGTACGACAGAGAAATAACCACAGAGAAGGAAGCTAAAAGTAAACAATAAAACGAGCATTTTTGCGTTGAATCGTTTCACAAGCTTGACTAGTGTTGTTTTTCTACTTTTACAAAAACCGCATCGTAATGTTAAAACGTGCATTTGCACGTACATAAGTAATAGTAGTACTCCCTTCGTCTAGGTGTATAAAGTCTTCCCTCCTTCTTGGTCACGGTGCACAACCAAAGATGACTTATTCACCTGGACGGAGGGAGTAGCACAGTCTGCAAGCATATATAGAGAGAGACGTGTAGTGCGATAGTATATAGTAAAGTTTGTGCTATATGCACCTACTTACAAAATGCGTATGGATACACAAGGTGTCCAAACTTTCCCTCTTACATACTTAATTAAGGACGCTAATAATTCCCAAACGTTCGGGATTTATCATTTGCGTCCCAAAACTAATGAGATCACCTTACGAAACTAAATTATACTCCTACTAAAAGTCACGGCGCTCGCAGGAGCGCTTGCGGCGCGCCACGAGTGCCTTGGTGCACGGCCGTTTCCTAGCGCGCCAACACAATGCCTCTTCCTCAGCCTCGCAACTCGCGAAGTGCTGATTGGCGGCTTGTCGGCGGGCGAGCGCGATCTCACCGGTGTGGTGATCCGGCGCCAACAGGTACTCCTGCTCGCTGGAAGCGTGCACCCGGTCCACATACCGCCAAGCGTAGATGAGGCGCTTGGGCCCGACTGCACTCAGGGCTTTGGCACGGGCGTCCTCCGCCACCCTCACGACCCTTGCACGAGCCTTCATCCAAAGAGCCAATTGCCTGACTCTCTCGGACGCGAAATAGACCTGCCAGGCAGCTTGCCCCGCGGCGCGCTTCTCTTCCTCGGCCTTCTTCTCCGCCTCTATTTTAGCTTTCTCTGCTAGCGGCAAAGCCTCCCACATGGCGACATCCATTTCTTTCCAAAGCTCGTCAAGGCTGGGGGGCTCGGCAGGCGGCACGGCGTTCTCCTCATAGCAGGGAGCCGACGCAAACTCCGACGCGCGTGCTGGCGAGATTGGGAACACCGACGCGTCCACCTCGACGCGTCGCGACGAGGAGTGGAACGCCGACGCGTCCTCCTTGATTAGTGGCGGCGAGGAACGGAACGACGACGTGTGACCGTCCAGGCGGTGCAGCGAGGGGCGCCTAGGGCTTGGGAGGGGCGATGCCATGGTGGTCAACGTGAGAGGGAGGGGGAGGAGATAGCGATGAATGTGAGCGTTCTTCCGAATGCCGTGGGAGGCGCAGTATTTATAGCGAGCAATGGCACACCTACGTAAGATATGGACTGAGCGTCACTGACTTAACTGCAGGTCCAGTTGCGTCACTGACATGTGGGCCAGACCCCTGTTGGGCCCATATGTCAGTGACCCAATGCACCTGCAGTTAAGTAACTGAAGTAGCGTCCTGGAAGATATGTTGCGTGATTAACGTAACAGCTACGTGGGCATATTTGTTGGAGTAAATTACGGGGGAGGGAAGGAGTGGAAATATTGCTGGTCACGACGGATTGGACGAGCGCGGGGGGAGGAGAGTCATGCATGCAGATTTTTTCCACACGGGGTGGAGTGGTGGGACCGCCGGAGGGAGAAGGAGAGTCTGGCAGGCATATTGTTTCCACACATGGAGAGGAAAATGTTTGGAGACGAACGGGCTTCCTGCAGGTATGGGGAACGGTGCATAATAAGTCTCATCTTGCATGTCGGGCTAGGTATAGTCTCAAGTCATTAAAAACATACACGCCCCACACATGTTCATATTTCAAGGTGCACTAAATTATTGCATGCGATGATTAAGGCTGGCCATAATGGTGGTATCTTAGCTGGTATCATGCACACGGGAATAGCAAACATGCTGATGTGGCAAAGAATTAAAGAAGAGAGGGGGTTAGAGTAACTAGTGTTCATGCATGCATTGGTAAACACATTTTTTTGTGAAGAATGATAGCATTAGTTGAGTACTTTTGCAGACTACAAAAACTATTCCACTGCCGCTATCTTGCTAAGAGTAGGTGAAATTTCGAATCGAGCCATTTAAACTAGAAGGGAGGTAGTAGTACTCTAATAGCTAACCTTGGCCCTGTTTGGATCCATGTGTTAGAGTTAGTTTGGGTTAGTTTGAACTCAACTAACCCAAAAATATCCAAACAAGAGGGTTAGTTTGGGTTGGATGCATCTAACCCTTTCAAAAAATCTAACCCACCCAAGAGGTGCTTATTTGGGTTAGTTCTTCTTGGGACACTAAAAAACACATTTTTCTCTCGCTCTCCCCGCAGCAGATCCCTCCCCACATCCTCGAAGCTTCTCGTCCTATTCCTCCCTCCCTCCCTCTCGCACCGCCCATGAAGGCACCTCGCTGTATCCGCGCTCCATCTAACCCTGTCATCCAAACACCTCTTTCGCTAGAGTTACTTCAGGGTTAGTTCAGGATTAGAATCTAACTCTAACCTTTAACTGAGTTAGAGTATCCAAACAGGGCCCTTGTTGTGATGACAAGATAGGACATGGCACGCACCTGGACGGAGGAACTAGTCTGCATTGTGCATTTAAGTTTTGTCTGTAGTCAATGTACCTCTACTTTGACCAAACTTATAGAAAAATGTATCAACATTCACAATGTCAAATCAATATTTTTATACTCATTATAAAACGTAGTTCTTATACTCATTATAATCAGTATTGTAGATATTGATATTTTTAGTATAAATTTGGTCGAACACTTGGAAAAGGTTGATGGAAGTAAAAAGGACCAGAGGGAGTGTCATGCATGCGGAGTAGGCAAAAAAAATTGCTCATTTATAGCCGGTCGAAGTCTCAAAGGGCGCGACCGCGCGAGGGAAGCGAAGGTCGTGGGAGGCGCGACGGTTGACGGAATTAAGTGAAGTTACCCACGCGCTGGCATGGCGTGCGAACAGGCAGAAGCTATACCGTCAGGCCTACGATATGGGTCTAGTAGACATGACATCTAGTGGGTCCCGCATAGTTCTCGAGAACTCTTTGGGGGCTTGCGGCCGTTTATCCACCGGGCAAGCCAGCAACCCCACGCCGTTCGCACGCCCTACTCGTCCCCGTCTTCTACTAGTACAGTACCTTACAACAGTTTGCTCCTAGTCGTCCCGTCCTTTCACATTACACCAGTTCAACTTCTCCTAACCCTCCTCCAAAATCCATGGCCTCCCAAATCTCCATGGTCACCGTTGAGTACCAGGTTAGAGCCATCACCGGCGATGTGTTCATCGTTATCTACACACGTGGATCCGCGACGGTGAAAGCATGCCTTGCTCGCTTCCTATGCATGTTCAACAGTTCAACGGATGAGTGGGTCGCTGGGCTAGATGTTGAGTACACCACAGTCCTACAAAGAGAGAAGATTCTAAAGGAGGCAGAGAAGAAGAAGCCCGCCATGATCCAGGTTTGCGTACATAACGTGTGCTTGGTCTAACACATATGCCATGCCGACATTGAGTGCCAGGATTTTAAGAACTTCCTTAAGGACGAAAGAGTGAAATTCATTACTATAGACTTTAGGAACGACAGGGATGTCCTGGGTCGGATAGGCCTCGTTGTAGGCCAGCCCTTCGATCTCCAGAAGGCAAGCCTGGTGTCCTCCTCTCAGCCTTCAATGCTGACCCTGGCAGCAGCCATGATTGATCATTCGTACGCTAAACTGAAGAAACCTCACCACGAGTCTCATCATGCATGGGAGTCGAAAACATTAGATGAAGATCACATCCTGTACGCAGCAATGGATGCCTACCCTGCAGAAAAATACACTTCCGTGATGATACATGTTTGTCACAGTAGGTCACGTTTTCTGTCGTGCATGTACATCCAAGACAATTTTATGACAGAATCAAGATAGTCATACCTGTGTTATCGTAGAAGTGTCCCATGACATTACCAAAATTACCATCACGGAAGTGTCCACTTCCATGACGATAAATCGCGCGTCACAGAAGTGCTTTCGTCAAGGGTGACCGACACGTGGCATCCACCGTAACGGAACGCCGTTAAGCTACCGGGTTCGGTTTTGGATCCGATAACCCGTTAACAGCCCGGACCAATGGGGATTTTCCACGTGTAAAATTCTGATTGGCTGACGGAAACACGTGTCAGCTCCGCGTTGGCACAGGTGTCAGTCATCCAATGGGCGAGATGCGCCTATGATATGTTGACACGTGGACCGGCACAAAAGTGGCCCATAAAGTTTAAATGGGCCGGCCCAACTAAAGGCCCACAAGATTTTGCGGTCCATAATGGGCCAGCCCAGCAAAAGGCCCATGAGATTTTGCGTATCATAATGGGCCGGCCCAGCTAAAGGCCCACGAGATTTTGCGGGCCATAATGGGCCGGCCCAGCTAAAGGCCCGCGAGATTTTGCGGACCATAATGGGCCGGCCCAGCTAAAGGCTCAACATTCTCAGTTAAGGCCCGTACGGCTAGTGTCAAATCGGCCCGTCAACGGCCTGTCCTAAACTTGTCATCATCGCGGCCCATGGTCACTTCTGGCCCGTTAACAGTCCGCTAAGTATATGTGCCGAATTACGGCCCGGTGTATTTCCGGCCTGTTAAAGGTCCTGCTTCATTTGGGCCCATTTACAGACCATTGAAACTTTCGGCCCATAAACGACCGTGAAGGATTTGGGTCATATTCGGCCATGTCTGACATTCGGCCTGTTAGAGGCCCACTATAGATTTGGGCCACTTTCGGCTTGTTGTGATTTTCGGCCTGTTAACGTCGGACGAAATCCATGGGCCATATGTGGCCCAACGTCACATCGGGCCCATTAACGGCCCATATAAAAATGACGATAATCTAGCCCGACCAAACTTCCGGCCTGTTAAAGGCCCATGTATTAGGTCGGCGCATTTACGACCCGTCCAAATTTCGGCCTGTGAAAGATCCGCATCGTAAATGGGCCCAATATCACTTTCGGTCTTTTAAAGGCCCATGTTTTTTATGGGCTCGAGATATTTACACCTGTAAACGGCCTATTATTACTGAGGGCCCAAATTATGTTTAGGCCTGTTAAAGGCCCACTATGGGCACAGGCCTACCAGAAAAGTATGAAATCTTATGCTGATTTAGGCCCAGATATTTTTAGTGGGCTACATGCAAATTTCGGCCCATAATCGTTTTTAGCCCAATTGGAATGGGCCCGACGAATGTTGGCATGTTGGGCTCCGACGAAGCTTTCAGCCGAATACATTACTAAGATAAACCTACACTATACAAAAATAGCGTCGTAATTATTGCAGCCTTTGGAAGCATCATAAATGTTGTATCACAACAAAAGGCCTGTTGGCATAAAGTTTACAGTCCTTGCAGATAAAAGCACCATCAGATGTATAGAAGCACAGATCATTTGACCTGAGTGCTAATGTTTCAGGCTGTAGAATCTGATGGAGCAGCACGATCTTCACCTTTTTTCCGCCATTGCTCTTGAACAACGAAGCGGATGTCTGATAGTCTGGTTTCATAACCATTCATATTTGACGACATTTGTCAACCACTATTCTTGTTTCCAAAACGACATCCATTAGGGATTGGACTTGTGTTTGGAGCACAGATATATCACTCTGTCTAGTAGGAAGATTTTGTTCAGTAGGCAATTTGGACGAGGTTACCTTGACAACCAACCCAGAATTACACAGGAAGGTGCTTTTTGCACTGTTAGTGGAGAGATACTGACGCACTGCAGCAAGAGGTGACATTGTGCCTGTGGTAGCCTCGTCACCTTCAGGTGGTTGTGGCTGTTCAATCATTTTTTCCATAGCTTCCTGAAAGTTTGAACTTGTAGATTAGTGTACCAGATAAGTTACTAATGAGACAAAAACAAACAAAGTAGGTTACACGTTTATACATAACTTATTTTCGTGAACTACTGTAATACATTAGCCTGTATTGTAGTGCCAACTACATAATAAAATCACTTTTGGAACATATGTCCATGTAGCATGCCTACTGTATTGTCTATTTCCTCACATTCGTTGACATCTAAGGATAAAGAGACATGGTTTAAAGTAGGATGAACATAGTATGAGATCATTCATATCATGGGCAAACAGATATAAAACAAACAGGCTATTTTATCATTGTGTGCGCACGTGAACATAACAACTAGAATACAGACCAAGACCAAAAGAATATCCTTCATCTCTTTTAAACCATGTAAGGTGAAATGATACGTTAAGACAACTGTGTATAAAAGTGAATAGAGTAACTAACATTGGCTGCAAACCAAGTAGTTAAATGAACACATCACAGTACCAATCAGTTCAAAGGCAGGAGGAGTAAGGACATACAATAGCGGCTTGAACTGGTGTGCTCATGCCCTTCATCTTGCTGGTGTGGCAATCCTTGAAGATTTGCAATGCATTCGGTTCAGGTTCTTTTTGGTCCGCACAGGCTTTCCTCTGTATTTGGAACAAGTCAATATAGATACGACAATATGGCACAGAAAAAAGAAGGAAGTAGAAGATATTTACAAGAGCCTCGCAGTGTGCAATATAGCTATGAGATCCTGTTGTCTGTTGGAATTTCACTTTAGAACGGTTGGTTTTGTTCTTCAAACAGTTAGCCTAGAAGAAGATACACTTGTAAGGCACATACATAAATACAAGTTCAATATGTGGTCTGATAAAATACATATAGCCTACCTGATACTTTGGATCAGACCAGTGTTTAACGAGGGCTGTCCAGTCTTCATTTGTTATATATTCCACTGGAGATGTTTGGGCGATTTCATTGTTAGCCTTGCCTTCAAAGTGAGATTTTCTAAGGTGGTACCGATACTGTTGCAGAGCAGACTGAAAAACATGAGTGCATGCTTGTTTAGTTGCATCATCTTTCGGATCCAACTTGAACCTCATCTGTTGAAAAAAGAATGTGAGTCTTATTAGGAGGAAGCTAGAAAGTATGGGACAGAGCAAGACAATATTACTAATGAATAACATTACTTACGGATAAATGATCAAGGAAGGTGTTAAACTGGGTATTGTCTTTCTCATTCCTATACTAGATCCACGTTGGGAGGATAAGTGCATGACACCTAACGGCAACGACTTCCTCTGATACTAACTTGGCTAACTCGGTAGCATCACGTGGCCTTTTTAAACATGCCTCAAAATGGATCTCCATTCTTCCTCCTTTAGATTTTGTTAATCTGTCAAGCATTATCCCTGATGTCTGTTTCCGCTTGCGTCGTGGTGCTAGTTCAACAACGAATATGGAAAGTGTTAGTGTACATCAAACTGTGAGAGTACATATAAAGGAGCATGCAACTGCAACTTGACTGTGTCAGGTACCGTCTTGGTGTTGATGCTCATGAGGTTCATCTGATCTTGCCATGTCCTATTGTGTCAGCAGTGCTTCGGAAGTAGTGTTAGGTGTGAAGGCAGCTTGGGAACTGGCCAGTTCCGGAGCAAACGAACGAGTAACTCGTTGAGATGCTGGTACAGTTCAAGCGGATGCTGTAGCTGGTGGAGCAGGTGATACTGTGTTTGTAGATTTAGCAGGTGGACTTGGACCTTCTACTGCACTATAAGTACCAGCAGAATCTGGACGGCAGATCCTTTTTCGTTTCACCCGACGAGTAACACCACTCCCTACTATATTATTTTCCTTGCTCTTTTTTGACTTTGCCATATCAAGTCGTACCCACAACACAAAAGAATAAAATCGTTCTTCAGAACTCATTGATGCATGATACAGACAAGCAATACTTTAATGTAAGACAACTGTATGAGGATGGAATATGTAAGAAAAACAGGACGGCATGACATATTCACAGCTACGATGTGTAAACTAAGCAGAAGGATTTTCAAGAAAATAGAAGTAATGCAAGCTAGACACCATATGAAAGATGCAACAAATATTACTCTGCCAAGTTAAAAGTGTCTTGTCATAAGTGGCAATTCGAAAAATTAGAAGTAGTACAACGTGGAAATCAATGCAAGATGCAACCACTATCAAACTGCCATGTTAAAAGTGTCCAATCATGAGTGACTGATGCGGGATACACAACAACAGTACTTTGATGTAAGAACATGGTATGATAGATAGATGCAGTGTATTCTAGACACAGAACGCCATGTCATATGCACATGTATAACGTATGAACTCAGCAGGTGCAATTTAATCAAAATAGAAGAAATACAGGCTAGACAACATATGCAACATGAAACCAATTATCACACTGTCAACTTAGAGCAAGCACCTGCGATGGTGGAGTATGGGAGATGAACCCATCATGTAGACTTGGGACTTCAACTTCATTAGCAGTAGAAGTGGCAAATCTAGAGAGTCTCTGTTTGCGTCGGTGCGGAGGACCACCAACATCCCCTAACTTACTCTTTTCCTTCCTATTTTGTGATATTGCCTTATGAAGTCAAAACCACAAGAAGACGAATAAAATTAGCTCTGCATAACTGGTTGATGCATGATACAGACAAACACTACTTTGATGTAAGGCAAGCGCAGGATAGGAGGATGGAATATATACAAAAAAAGACAGTGTTTCATATTCACACGTACGATAGGAGGATGGAATATGTATGAAAAAACAGTAAGCGGAAGGCATTTCAACAAAATTAGAAGAAATGAAAGCTAGGCACCATATGAACATGCAACCAATATCACTCTATTGGTAAAAAGTGTCTCGTCGTAAGTGCCATTTCAAGAAATTAGAAGCAGTACAGGCTAAAAGACAATGCAAGATGCAACCTACATCACAGTCCCAAGTTAAATGTGTCTTATGGGTAAGTGATCGTTGCAGGTATAAGTTGTAAGCTACGCAGATGCAATTCAACATAATCAGAAGCAATACAAACTAGACATCATACGGAAAACGCAACCACATATAATAGTTCCAAGTTAGAGCAAGCACCTGTGATGGTGGAGTAGGGGAGATGTGCTCATCATGTAAACGTATGTTCTAGAAACAGGAACATGTGTCATATTCACAGGCATTATGTGTAAAGTAAGCAGATGCAATTCAACAAAGCTAGAAGCAATACAAGCTAGACATCATACGCAACATGCAACCACATATAATAGTGCCAAGTTAGAGAAAGCACCTGTGATGGTGGAGTAGGGGAGATGTGCTCGTCATGTACACGTATGTTCTGGAAACAGGAACACGTGTCATATTCACAGGCATTATGTGTAAAGTAAGCAGATGCAATTCAGCAAAGTTAGAAGCAATACAAGCTAGACATCATACGCAACATGCAACCACATATAATAGTGCCAAGTTAGAGCAAGCATGTGTGATGGTGGAGTAGGGGAGATGTGCTCATCATCTACACAACTACATTGACTGTCTAGCCTTGCGTTGTCTTGCGAATCTTGTTGGGAGGATGGCGGAGTACAATCTGTAGAGAACCTCCCTTTCAGTTGCTCGGAAGGACCACCATCATCCAATGCCTTGCCAATTTCCTTCAGCTTTATTGATTTTGCATTGTGAGGTCAAACTGACAAGAAAAAGGAATATAATTCGCTCTTCAGAACTCATTCATGCATGATACTGACGAACACTACTCTGATGAAAGGCAAAGTCATGATACGAGGATGGAATATGTACGAAAAAATGGACGGCTTGACATATTCACACCTATGATGTGGTAACTAAGCAGAAGGCACTTCAACAAATTAGAAGCACTGCAAACTAGACACCATATGAAAGGTGCAATCAATATCACTCTGCCAAGTTAAAACTGTCTCGTCATAGGTGGCGTTCATCAAACTAGAAGCAATACATGCTAGAAATCATATTCAAGACGCAAACCAATATCACACTGCCAACTTAAAGGTGTTCCATCATAAGTGACTGATGCAGGATACACAAGAAGAGTAGTTTCATGTAAGAACATGGTGTGATAGACAGATATAGTATGTACCAGAAACAGGAAAGCGTGTCATTGATACACGTATCATGTGTAAGCTAAGCAGATGCAGTTTACACTAATTAGGAGCAATACAAGCTAGACACCATATGCAACATGCAACCAGATATCACACTGCCAAGTTAGAGCAAGCACCTTGGATGGTGGAGTAGGGGAGCGGAGACTTGGACCTTGTAATGCACTATCAATACAAGGAGAATCGGTACGGATGCTCCATTTACGTTGCTGCAGAGGACCACCATCATCGCCTTCCTTACTCTTTTCCTTCCTCTTTCTTGATTTTGCCTTGTCAAGTCAAACCCACAAGAAAAAGGAATAAAATTTGCTCTTCAGAACTCATTGATGCACGATACTGACGAACACTACTCTAATGAAAGGCAAAGTCATGATACGAGGATGGAATATGTACGAAAAAATGGGTGGCTTGACATATTCACACCTATGATGTGGTAACTAAGCAGAAGGAACTTCAAAAAATTAGAAGCACTGCAAACTAGACACCATATGAAAGGTGCAATCAATATCACTCTGCCAAGTTAAAACTGTCTCGTCATAGGTGGCGTTCATCAAACTAGAAGCAAGACATGCTAGAAATCATATTCAAGACGCAAGCCAATATCACACTGCCAACTTAAAGGTGTTCCATCATAAGTGACTGATGCAGGATACACGAGAAGAGTAGTTTCATGTAAGAACATGGTGTGATAGACAGATATAGTATGTACCAAAAACAGGAAAGTGTGTCATACTCACACGTATCATGTGTAAGCTAAGCAGATGCAGTTTACACTAATTAGGAGCAATACAAGCTAGACACCATATGCAACATGCCACCAGATATCACACTGCCAAGTTAGAGCAAGCACCTTGGATGGTGGAGTAGGGGAGCGGAGACTTGGACCTTGTAATGCACTATCAGTACAAGGAGAATCGGTACGGATGCTCCATTTACGTTGCTGCAGAGGACCACCATCATCGCCTTCCTTACTCTTTTCCTTCCTCTTTCTTGATTTTGCCTTGTCAAGTCAAACCCACAAGAAAAAGGAATAAAATTTGCTCTTCAGAACTCATTGATGCACGATACTGACGAACACTACTCTAATGAAAGGCAAAGTCATGATACGAGGATGGAATATGTACGAAAAAATGGGTGGCTTGACATATTCACACCTATGATGTGGTAACTAAGCAGAAGGAACTTCAAAAAATTAGAAGCACTGCAAACTAGACACCATATGAAAGGTGCAATCAATATCACTCTGCCAAGTTAAAACTGTCTCGTCATAGGTGGCGTTCATCAAACTAGAAGCAAGACATGCTAGAAATCATATTCAAGACGCAAGCCAATATCACACTGCCAACTTAAAGGTGTTCCATCATAAGTGACTGATGCAGGATACACGAGAAGAGTAGTTTCATGTAAGAACATGGTGTGATAGACAGATATAGTATGTACCAAAAACAGGAAAGTGTGTCATACTCACACGTATCATGTGTAAGCTAAGCAGATGCAGTTTACACTAATTAGGAGCAATACAAGCTAGACACCATATGCAACATGCCACCAGATATCACACTGCCAAGTTAGAGCAAGCACCTTGGATGGTGGAGTAGGGGAGCGGAGACTTGGACCTTGTAATGCACTATCAGTACAAGGAGAATCGGTACGGATGCTCCATTTACGTTGCTGCAGAGGACCACCATCATCGCCTTCCTTACTCTTTTCCTTCCTCTTTCTTGATTTTGCCTTGTCAAGTCAAACCCACAAGAAAAAGGAATAAAATTTGCTCTTCAGAACTCATTGATGCACGATACTGACGAACACTACTCTAATGAAAGGCAAAGTCATGATACGAGGATGGAATATATACGAAAAAATGGGTGGCTTGACATATTCACACCTATGATGTGGTAACTAAGCAGAAGGAACTTCAAAAAATTAGAAGCACTGCAAACTAGACACCATATGAAAGGTGCAATCAATATCACTCTGCCAAGTTAAAACTGTCTCGTCATAGGTGGCGTCCATCAAACTAGAAGCAATACATGCTAGAAATCATATTCAAGACGCAAACCAATATCACACTGCCAACTTAAAGGTGTTCCATCAAAAGTAACTGATGCAGGATACACGAGAAGAGTAGTTTCATGTAAGAACATGGTGTGATAGACAGATATAGTATGTACCAAAAACAAGAAAGTGTGTCATACTCACACGTATCATGTGTAAGCTAAGCAGATGCAGTTTACACTAATTAGGAGCAATACAAGCTAGACACCATATGCAACATGCCACCAGATATCACACTGCCAAGTTAGAGCAAGCACCTTGGATGGTGGAGTAGGGGAGCGGAGACTTGGACCTTGTAATGCACTATCAGTACAAGGAGAATCGGTACGGATGCTCCATTTACGTTGCTGCAGAGGACCACCATCATCGCCTTCCTTACTCTTTTCCTTCCTCTTTCTTGATTTTGCCTTGTCAAGTCAAACCCACAAGAAAAAGGAATAAAATTTGCTCTTCAGAACTCATTGATGCACGATACTGACGAACACTACTCTAATGAAAGGCAAAGTCATGATACGAGGATGGAATATGTACGAAAAAATGGGTGGCTTGACATATTCACACCTATGATGTGGTAACTAAGCAGAAGGAACTTCAAAAAATTAGAAGCACTGCAAACTAGACACCATATGAAAGGTGCAATCAATATCACTCTGCCAAGTTAAAACTGTCTCGTCATAGGTGGCGTTCATCAAACTAGAAGCAAGACATGCTAGAAATCATATTCAAGACGCAAGCCAATATCACACTGCCAACTTAAAGGTGTTCCATCATAAGTGACTGATGCAGGATACACGAGAAGAGTAGTTTCATGTAAGAACATGGTGTGATAGACAGATATAGTATGTACCAAAAACAGGAAAGTGTGTCATACTCACACGTATCATGTGTAAGCTAAGCAGATGCAGTTTACACTAATTAGGAGCAATACAAGCTAGACACCATATGCAACATGCCACCAGATATCACACTGCCAAGTTAGAGCAAGCACCTTGGATGGTGGAGTAGGGGAGCGGAGACTTGGACCTTGTAATGCACTATCAGTACAAGGAGAATCGGTACGGATGCTCCATTTACGTTGCTGCAGAGGACCACCATCATCGCCTTCCTTACTCTTTTCCTTCCTCTTTCTTGATTTTGCCTTGTCAAGTCAAACCCACAAGAAAAAGGAATAAAATTTGCTCTTCAGAACTCATTGATGCACGATACTGACGAACACTACTCTAATGAAAGGCAAAGTCATGATACGAGGATGGAATATGTACGAAAAAATGGGTGGCTTGACATATTCACACCTATGATGTGGTAACTAAGCAGAAGGAACTTCAAAAAATTAGAAGCACTGCAAACTAGACACCATATGAAAGGTGCAATCAATATCACTCTGCCAAGTTAAAACTGTCTCGTCATAGGTGGCGTTCATCAAACTAGAAGCAAGACATGCTAGAAATCATATTCAAGACGCAAGCCAATATCACACTGCCAACTTAAAGGTGTTCCATCATAAGTGACTGATGCAGGATACACGAGAAGAGTAGTTTCATGTAAGAACATGGTGTGATAGACAGATATAGTATGTACCAAAAACAGGAAAGTGTGTCATACTCACACGTATCATGTGTAAGCTAAGCAGATGCAGTTTACACTAATTAGGAGCAATACAAGCTAGACACCATATGCAACATGCCACCAGATATCACACTGCCAAGTTAGAGCAAGCACCTTGGATGGTGGAGTAGGGGAGCGGAGACTTGGACCTTGTAATGCACTATCAGTACAAGGAGAATCGGTACAGATGCTCCATTTACGTTGCTGTAGAGGACCACCATCATCGCCTTCCTTACTCTTTTCCTTCCTCTTTCTTGATTTTGCCTTGTCAAGTCAAACCCACAAGAAAAAGGAATAAAATTTGCTCTTCAGAACTCATTGATGCATGATATTGACGAACACTACTTTCATGTAAGGCAGGCGCATGATAGGAGGATGGAATATGTATGAAAAACATGACGGCGTGACATATTGACATGTATGATGTATAAAGTGTAAACTAAGCACAAGGTGCTTGAACTTGTTAGAATCAATGCAAGCTAGAAACCATATGAAAGATGAAACCAATATCACTCTGCCAAATTAAAAGGGTGCCCTAACAAATGTATTTGACCAAATTAGAAGCAATACATGGTAACAGGCTAGAAATAATATGCAATATGCAATGAATAAAGGTGACTCATCGTAAGTGATTGATGCAGGATACAGAAGAGAGGTAGTTTCATGTAAGAACAAGGTTAACACATAGATGTAGTGTGTACCAAAAATAGGAAGGCATGCCATATTCACAGGTATAATGTGTAAACTAAGCAGATGCAATTTACCCTAATTAGAAGCATTACAAGCTAGACACTGTATGCAACATGCAACCACATATCACACTGTGAAGTTAGAGCAAGCACCTGTGATGGTGGTGTGGGGGAATTGCGGTCATCAACTAGAGAGCTATGTTGACTATCTTCATTTAGCCTTGCTGTTTCTTGAGAATCATGTGGGGAGGATGACACTGCACTCTTTAAACGAGTATGGCGTCTCACAGTAACCCACCCGGGTGACTGTCTCATCATAAGTGATTGACGAGGGATACAAAAGAGCATTAGTTTGATGTACGAACATGGTTAATAGACATATGTAGTATGTATCAAAAACAGGAAGGCATGTCATTATCAAAGGTATAATGTGTAAAGTAAGCAGATGCAATTTAACCAAATTGGAAGCAATACAAGCTAGACACCATATGCAACATGCAACCACATTTGACAGCGCGAAGTTAAAGCAAGCGCCTGGGATGGTTGTGTGTGACAATTGAGATCATCAACTGCAGAGCTACGTTTACTGTCTCCAACTGCTGACACTGCATGCTTTAGAGCGCTGAAGTGCTTAGTGCTTATCTTCGAATTACACTAGAGCAACTTCTGTCTTTTCTTTTCAGCATTCATCAACACTGCGTCAGAGTCTGAAATACCCACGCATAAAAAACAATAGTGTGAGTATGGGAGAAGTGTGTGCACAATTAGTACAGTGTAAAGGTAGCAGATAGCAGGTCGGTGAGAAATAAATGACGGGAGACATATGATAGCTATACAACATGCATGGCACACTAAATTACTACAGGATTCTATGAAAATAACATTTGACTGAAAACAAATAGGTCAGTCCATTTTTTCTGCACCGTCCGATGTACAAAGAACGGGCAGATCGCCTTCATCTACCTCCAGCCAGTCAGTGTTGACGATCTTCCTCGAAACGGCAGCGACCACCGGCCCAGTCCCCTGCCTGCGCCCTCCCCTCAACCTCACCGCACCGCCGTGCTTGGCACCGCCCCCCGACAATCCATTCAAGCCCCGCCGACCTCCAGACCGGGCGCAAGCAGCTCCTGCGTGCCACACCCCTATGATAGACACCGATGGGCCGCTTCCCCGGCGAACAGGCGGACTAGGTGCTCCGCGCGCCTAAGCGGGTGCTGCTTCTTTTAATTGCGGTTCGACTGACCCTGAATTGAAATCCAGGCGGGCTACTAACCTCTAGCAAAGGTGAAATAGTAAAGGGAGGTAACCTTGTGCAATTAGTATCACGAAGAAGATGCAGTAAGAAGCGCTCAACTAGTTTCTTTTGTGGGATGAATACGGTGTGAGAAGAGACGTAAGGTCTGCACGAATAAGGGAAGAGGAGTACCTCTTTCTGCTGGCAGTGTTGTGTCCTCCTTCTGTTTTTCCAATGATCTTCTTGTGGTTCGCTGGAAACGAGAAGTTGTGGAGGACGGTGCAGCCTTGACGAACCCATGGCCAAGTTGTTGAGTGTGGTGCGGCGGCCATCTGTCGGCAGCGGGGAAGCAGATCCGAGGCGGCGAACGACGGCGTAGCGGAAACAGCTCCGGTGCGGTGGATGGTTGCGATAGTGGAGCGGCAGCAGTGAGGCGCAGGACGGCGTGGTCGGAGTGGTTCTGGTACGGCGCACGTCGGCGTCGGTGTCGTGGAGGCAGCTCTACCTCGGCTTCAGCTGCTAAGTCCTTGAGGGTGTTGCGGTTGCGGTTGCGTTGGACGACGACGTCGGGGTACCAGCTCCGGCGTGATGGAGTTGGGCGGCGGTGGATTGGGCGCTATGGGGTGGAGGACGGAGGAGGCTGGGGTTTCGCGGCTGGTGGAGAGGGCGTTATGGCACCCACGGAGTATGAATGGGGAAACGGAGGGAGGCGGGGAACTAAGGGGGAACAATGTTTCGGTTTGGGACGCGCTTGTTTGAAATTTGGGGAAAGTTACAAACTTTGCCCCCATCTAAAATTTCGGACATATTGCGGGTTGAGGGTAGGACAGTAATCTCAGGTGTCCCAAATGTAGGCGGGATAGATTTCGGCCGAGCGCATGGGTGTTTAGGCGCCCACGGTGTATGAATGCTTCTCGGAGGCGGTTGAGACTGGCGTCTTGGTGAAGTTACAAACCTACCCCGGTTTAGACCTTTGGACATCGGGCCGATAGGCTACACGGGCGAAAGTCAGGACAGTAATTTCCTACCACCAAACATTAGTCTTGCGCGGTTTCGGGTGACCAGAGGCCTATTTGGCGCTTCGTTCAATATTTGGGAGCAGAAGCTTTAACATTTTCGGTTCTCTTGAATTGAACATTCAGGATTTGTCAAACTTCACAAATCTTTACTCTTGAAAATCCTAAAGCTACGATTATTTTGGAATGGAGGTGGTACATTTGAATATACATTGTACATGAGTATATATTAAAGAATATGCAACTTACCTCAGTTCATGCATGGTTCCAGATATAATCTCCTTGGTTGCAAAAAAAAAAGTTAGACATGCGTATGAATATATATAGCATGTTCAAACGCACAACAAAGATTGATGCCCCCTTTTACATCTGATTTACAAATGCCATTATCTCGGGTTCAAATAGATGAATGCACTTCCTATGAATTCGAATCTTCGAAACCCCCTTTATGTTGAATTCGACATGTATTCTATTTCGTAGCTTGCAATTTGGAATGTATCCATGCAAGTGACAAATGTATAAAGTGGTTCACACTAACAACATGGAGTGCAGTAATTAATGTTTATATATGAATTGCAAAAGCATCCATTGCCTGTATTTCAAACCGCTCTCAATCTATGGATCGATAATATGAAATAAACACATGCACATGCTAGAATTCAATAGAGTATGGGTGTCTGATAGACCGATTTTCGTCCATACGGAATTTGCAAAATTCATGATCTCATCCAAAAATAATAATGCCATTTATATTTTACTTTAATGCGTAGAACCGCCTTTTACACGTAGATGCACTATGCCTCAGCCCGTTCTCACAAACACGCTATATATCTCTCTATCTACCGCATAAGTGCACACACTTTATATGCATCGGCATTTCTCTTTCACACATGCTCACAATCTCTCTCGGGGTGTTGGGGAGTCTCACGCACATGCTCTCTTTGTATCTCTCTCTCTCTCTCTCTCTCTCTCTCTCTCTCTCTCTCTTTCTGACTACTATGTACCACTCTTTTCACTAATCTCAGATGGAAAACACTATTTCTCTCACATGCATATACACACACGCACGGTCTCTACTAGCCCTCTATATGCACATATATGTGCCTACGTGTCTCCCGCACGCACATTATCTTTAGGCCTCTCTCGCACACATTGCCCCCCCCCAGACACACCTCTCTCTTAGTAGTTGGCAGATATGATTCCATCATATCATTCGGTAGGATATCCCTGTCAGTTAAGCTGGATGGTAATACGAGGCAAAGTTTTACCCTAGTTCGGACCCTTGCAGTAGAGGAAAAAGCCTACTACTCGTACTGTATATTAGTGATAGGGGTGTGTACAGAGTACACGTGAATACCAGGCATTGTGCGTGTGTGTATACTATCGACGAACTAGCCCCCAAGCTTCTATAACATACTGGGGGCCTATGGTTACAAATCATATATAGTCGGCTTATTACCAGTGGGGATAGAGTCCTCCTCGACTCTGGTAGCTAGCTTCGTGTTGTACGCCGAGTCCTCCACATGGGTCTTCGTATAACGCATCTCGATCCAACCTATGTGGCGCAGGATGGAAGAGACCCATGAGTCCACATGTTGACCCACCACAACTAGAAATGATGTGCCCACCACACCACACACGCAATCGGCCACTAAGAAAATAAGCATATACAATAGTACAATGTTATACATGAAAGTTAATTGCATGGTGCATCCAAAAATATTTGTTCTGCATTGTGAATGTTCATATATTCTCCTAAAATATTAGTCACGGGAAAGAGAAACGAAGGGCATATCTCTCCTTGTCTCCACCGGACATCCCCTCTTTCTACACCACTTTCACGTACGCACACAAACAATCTCTCGGCCCTCTAAAAGTATGCATGCCCACGACACATTCACGCATGACGGTCACTGTATTTCAAGTTAAAGCACTATACGGTCACTGGAGTTCAGAATATGCTCATTACGGTCACCGTATACATTCTCGTGGTGATCATACGGTATCTAGCTCACGATACGTCTCCGCATTTTCTTGATGACACTGACGGACTTTGCATTTGATGCGTGCTCCATAGTTGACGGCACTTATGGTCATTGTATTTGAAGCGAAAGCACGATATGGTCACTAGACTTCAGAATAAGCTCATCACGGTCACCACATACATTTTGTCGTGCTAACCAACATGTGGTTGGATGGTTAGGAGGACAGTGCTTTATCGAGCCCACCAGGGTTAAAGTCCCGGTGCTCGCATTTATCCTGGGTTAATTTCAGTATTTTCCGGCGATGTGCGTTCAGTGGGAGTAGACGTTCCACTCGACTACGAGGAACCTATGGTGACTTCGTAAAATCTCAAGATCATATGCTGGCCCACTCTCTCGAAGGTGCTCATAGGGGTAGGGTCTGCGTGTGTGCGCTTATAGCGGTGAGTGCTTGCGCGTATATATGAGCCCTTGCGTCTGTACCGTGTTAAAAAAATACATGTCATGATTATACGGTCACTGGCTCACCCGTACAACTCCGTATTTTGTTGATGACACAATCAATTGACCAGTCAAACGTTCCACATGGCGCAACTAGTGTTGCACCATCGGGGCGTGTAACCGTGGGGCCCACCTGTCAGCCCATATATGAAAGAAAGAAAGGTAGGTTGAGTCTGTACTATGTCAATGAAATACATTTTAGGGTGATCATACGGTCACTGGCTCACCATACAGCTCCGTAATTTGTTGATGACACGATCAATTCACCAGTCAAACGGTCCACATTCAGCAGCGCACATTACCATAGGGCCCACCCGTCAGCGTGTATATGAAGGACAGAAATGGTAATAAATTAGTGGTCGGTGGGTACTCGAAGTCGTGAGACCTCTGGTTAGCAGTCGCCGGCGGTGGGGGCGCGTTGATTGGGCGGTGGGGTGGGATCGCCGGAGAAAAAGCTCGGTGCGGGCGGCCTAGAGGGATGGCCGGTGCGGCGGCGGACCGGCGGTGAGGAGTGGTTTCAGGGCGGGCGGGGCGGCGTGGCGGCGCGAGCCGGCCGCGGGCGGCGGGGGCCGGTGGTGGCTGGCGGCTCAGGGGGGTGGAGTTTGATGATAAACTGCAGGCCCTTGATTTCGTATCCTACGGCTGGAAAATCTAATGACCAGAGATGAAAAAGTCAGTCGACTGACGTGTAGCCTCATCCCGCACGTACACATGCACGCACGCAAGACACGCATGCATGAAGGCGTGCAACACTGACACGTACACATAACGAACACACGCACGCATGCAGGCGTGAAACACTGACGCGTACACATGCACTCACGAACACACGCACGTACTCACACATGCATGCAACACTGATACGTACCCTTGCACGCACGCAACACTCGCACGCCTGCATGCACACAGCACACGACGCAAGACACACGCTCAACCTATACGTGCATGCACCCTTTGTTAAGGACATGGATTGTTCATTGTAATTTTGATAGTGGCCTTGTATATTTGCAAATTGTAATTTTGATAGTGGCCTTGTATATAAAAATGGAGGGAGAAAGATGAGAGATAAGGTGAGGAGGAGTGGGGCGTGGTGGTGACTGGTGGTCGGACTGGACGGAGGCATGGGGATGGACGGCGCATTATGTCTTGGTTTGTATCTCTATAGTCCCTATCACACACACCCACGTAGGTGGGGGACATGCACGAAGAGAAGAGGTGCACGCACGGCGCACGTACTCCCGTCTCTTTCCCAACCACACCCGCGCGGGTACACGGTGGAGCTCATTTCTATACGAAAAGGCAGCCCACGTGGTAACTTGACACGTGTACTGGTTGTCCACTAGATGGAGGGAGGATCGTCTACCACGGGTGAACAAACAAATTGTGACTTGACGCGTTATGTTAAAAAAGAGGCAAACCATGTGGGGCCTACCTTAGAGGCAAGGCTCTATACACTGGAGTACTTTTGATGTGTCCCGTCAACTCACAGAACGAGAAGAAGCTTGCTTAGTATGCCGTCTCCCGCGCCCACGGGCGCGGTGGCTCGCAGGATGAGGTGAAGCTTGCTTACTACGCCTTACGCCCGCTCCCTCGCCCACGCGCGCGGTGGCTCGCAGGACGAGGAGAAAATTTTACTACTCCCTCCGTTTACTCCTCGTCCCTACTACCTTGGTTAGAGAGATTATCATATTGTTTGGAATATATATATGTCTTTTAGTACTCCCTCCATTTACTTATACAAGGCCACTATAAAAAAATACATTTTGCATCTATACAAGGCCACAAATAGTAATCGAGACAAAAGTTACTACTCCCTCCTTTCCAGTGTATGGCTCAATTTCAAAATCTCTCCAACCAAGGTAGACGGTGAGTGGTCGAATTAATTTCGTACTCCTAGTTTGCACAAGTAATTAGTACGCTCGTTTTTCTCAAGGAGTTATGTTTACCGAGGCATTAATTAGAACGAATGCATGAATGACCACTAAATTTCCATGAACTTCTACATGCATTGGTGAGTTTTCTCTTGACACTGCTTGCATCGGGTGATCTAACGCACCTCGAAATCCAACATGTGATGGTACTACTACTAGTAGTAGAATCGAGACTTATACAACGGAAAAAAGAATGTTTTTTAGATGAGCCCTATAAACCCTAGTGGGTACGTACTCTGTAAAATTAGATTTTCTCAAAACTAAGTCGCTCAACCTTTATTTGCTTGTTTCCCTTCCTGCCTCCTTGCCTCAAACAGACTATGCCAAACTCCCCTGCCTGCCGCGCGGGAAAAAACCCGCCCTCGCCTTTTTTTAGTCAGGGTTTGTATCGATGGATCGCGCGAAGCAGCAAAAACCCAAGCCGTGTCTTGTACTCCTCCGCCAACGCTCGCTTTCATGAATTCTGTACTTCCTGTCGCCGACATGTGGGACATATAGCAACCGGGTCGACGTGTCAAGCACCAAGTAACAGTGCAGAACAGCAGGGGGACGCACCCTAGTCGTACCGCCCCAGTAGTACTGGTAGTAATGAGCAATGAGACGTCAAATCACAATGCCGCACCTTCCTAGACGGACAAAGCAACCATTATTTCACACTTCAGTTTGCCATCATCTCAAACCACGTAGTATTGCTTCTGCCTCAAGAGGGACACGCGCATCGCCTTGGTACATCATGACACGTGGGACCGCATGACAGGCCATGCTCCCCCGCCGATCGCTCGGTAAAATCACCTCATTTTTACTACTATACTTCCTCCGTATGGGTTTACATGGCATACACGTCATTCTAGGTTGAGAATTTAACTAGCTATATATGTGATGAACAGTATATGTTTAGAAACTACATCCGCTTAATAATCCAATGATATACTTTTTGTGACATAGTAACTCAGATTTAGTTAGTCAAATGGATGACCTAGAACTATGTGCACGCCCTATAAACCGAGACGTCTAAAAAAACGAGACAGAGAGGGTAGTTCAATATGTATCTTTTTAGATCAATATAGTCGGGATTCACCAAGGAGCAAAACCAAGTGGTAGGCTGCACCTGTCGTGTTGGCGTAGCGACTCAAGCAGGGTCAGTCCGCACACGAAATGGCGACACACTTAACAGGACCCCTTTGGCCGACATGTGGCTCATCCACCGTCTTGTTCCACGTGTGATACACCAAGTTACAGTTCGGAGCAGCGGTTGGAATTGGAGGCACCCCGGTCGTAGCGCCGCAGTAGTAGAAAATGAGCGATGAGGGGTCAAATCACAAAGCCCCACCTTTCCCGCATTAAGCTGGACGGAAGAAGCAACCATCATTTCACTCTAGGGCGCAAGAGCATAAAGAAAAGAGAAAACCAATGATGAGTGCGGCAGCTACCTAGGGCACCCTAGGGTAGGGGTCTCCACTACAGATCATTTTTTTTTGAAAGCGCCTCCACTACAAATCGGCTTCTCCCTCGTCCTCTTGAAGAAAACCGATGATGCGTGCGGCGGTAGGGTTTGTAGGAGTACTACTAGGGCGTGCGGGGCCACGTCGTAGTAAACGGGAGAGTTATTGAGTTCGAGTCGACGCCTTAAATATGTGTGGGCTGCTTGGTTTTAGGGGAACGAGGCAGCATTTTGGGTTCGGGGATAAGTGGAGATATAGTACGTACAAAAAATTGTGGACGTAGGTTTGACCGAAAGGCAATGATGCATGGGCCCTGCATTTTGATATACCCAGGGCCGCATGAAATTTGCTACTCTACTCAAAACTACTCCCTCCGTTCCAAATTACTCGTCACAGAAATGGATGTATCTAAAACTAAAATACATCTAGATACATCCATACCTTCGACAAGTAATTCGGAACGGAGGGAGTAGTAAGGTACAGATCCATTGAACGCATGAGATTTCGAAACCAAATTATGAATAAATACACACTATAGCATGTAAATCTTTGAGTCATATATGCATGATGTAGATGTTCGTTTAGTTCTTATAGTTCATCTCATTCAAAATCAATTAGTTTTATAAAAATGATAAGATTCATGGGGTTGTGCATTGTAAAGCATAAGTAAAAAACAAATAATGGCAATTCATTTAGAAAAAAATCAATTATGATACGGAAGATTCTAGAACAAAGGAGAAGTGCTTGTGTTTTGAGGTTTGTGCATTATGCTTAAGTTCAACCATGGAGTCTTCTAAATTGTATGTGTGGCAGATCTGGTGGAATGTTGATCATATCCAACGGCCAGTAGTGCTCGGATTTTCCATCTGTGCACTGTCGGATTAGCTTCATCCAGCGACCATCTTTCAAGTTATTCGCACACTATATAGTTCTTGTGCCATAGTTGCATGTCTTGGAAAAAAGCTACTAGTGGGTTGTACTAGCTATTTAGGAATAGAAGATGTATACATGGAAGTTGTAGGGAAAGAGATGACATGGAGTATCTCAATTCCTATGAGTAGGGATTGGAAAAGAGATGTCATTTGGTTGACATCATAGGAACTTTTCTATTGAATCTAGAGATGATATGTATCTCAATTCCTATGAGGAGGGATTAGAAAAGAGATGTAATTTGGTTCATATCATAGGAACTTTTCTATTGAATATACGCTAATGTTTATTTTCCTTTGAAATTATGGGAGTATAGGAATCCATTCATATGAACCAAGTGGCTCTAAAGCTATAGAAATGATATCATGTTTATTTCCTTTGAAATGTGGACTATATGAATCTATTCCTATGAACCAATTGTCTCTAAAGGAAAAATCCTATAAAAATCATATCATATAGAGTTCCTATGATATGCCTCCACACCAAAGGATGGTTGAAATTCCTACAGGTGATACGATGGTCTTTCTTTGTAGGCTCCTCCCCCATCTTTATAGTTACCTCTCGATGATGAATGAAATGATATATACAGGGTATTGTACATGTGCAATTTGGTACACGAAAACTCGGTAAAAGTTTGCGAGGTTCGAATTTTCAATAAAGCTATATGCACTCCATTTTGGAACGGAGGGAGCATATGGCAGTTGCTTACACTCACGTGGAAGATTTATGTGTAGGAGGATTGGCTGTTCTGTTAAATGACATGGCAAAACTGACACTATTGGATGCCGATCTAACGGTTCTTACGGCGTTCGTCAGGAAAAGGCTTGTGGCGAACGTTTGTCGGATAATGATTTACGGACACATGCATTGCATTGATACGTGCCCCCCCTCTCTCACGCACACGCACCCTCCCGAGTCCTCTCGCACCCACCGTCTATCTGCAGGTAGACGTCACACACATATGTGCTCTTCACACCCTACCCTCAGAACTTCTAGAAAACAAAAGACGTCACGCACATTTTATTTTAGCTCAGACGTCACACACTTATACTATTACTCTTGTGGTGAACGTTCTTTGGGCATAGTATATTGTACTCTCACGAAGAGAAGCGGTGCACGCACGCACTAGTTCTCTCACACCCACTCGCGGGTACATGTAGGAGCGCATTTTTTTAAAGCTGGTACAACAAAATCACTCCACTATATATATAAGCAGGAGCCTTAGCGCTTGCTTTACTAGGGTTCCTCTCGTTCACTCTCTCATGCTCTCCAGATCTAAGCAAGACATAGGTGGCCACACTCTCTCTCAGCTCACGGCTGGTCACAAATCCGGCCGGACAACCTCAACCGGGGCAGGGGTGTAGGTGCATCGTTCACGCTGTCGTCGGCGGCGAGGGAGGAGACCAACGGCTGCCCGCGCGTCCCGATCGGCGGCCGTGCCATTCTTTCCGAGAGAGCGCCGGCTTCGGAGGGCCTCCGGACCCTTCTTCCTCCCTGCGGTATTGTGGCCAAGATGCAGCCTCCCGACGCCGTCGTTTCCGCATGCCAACGACCCTCAGGTATATATTCCTTCGAAACCTGCCTTGCTCTACTACCCCAGCTCCCCACTTGGCTTCGTGTGGATCTTTTTCTACTTCCGTCCGCTATTCCAAAGCCACCTAGACTTTTACTATTATTAGAGGTAAAGCTAGTTCATACAGTCGACTCTAAGAGTTGGTTCAAACAGGGAAGAAACTGGAAAGCTGTAGCATGAATCTAGGACTTTGTTCTAAGAGGAAACAGGGGAAAGTAGTAGATACTGGCTACCCAACCGGTCTCTTGGTTGAAAAGACGAAGAAAGCATGGTGGATGGCGAAGGGTGGGCGGAAGTGGACCTATCTCTTTGTTGAAAAAGGAAAGAAAGTGACGGGTGTTGGGGGACAACGCAAATGAGAATGAGCAGGTCTAGATTTCCTGTGCTCACATAGGAAAATGTCGCCGAGGAGATAAAAAATGGGACAAATGCAGACATGCTGCCTGAGTGTTTGCCGCTCTCGGCAACCACATCTGCCTCACCACTTTATGCCTCTGCTGTCCCTACGCCCATATCGCTACCGTTAATGTAAAATCACATGAAGCATTAAGCAATGCCACCTAATGTCACTATAAGTAATGGTCTAGTGCCGTCGATAAATTGAAGCAATGCCACCACCATTTTATGAAGTGCTTCTGTCTTGCTTTATTTCCCATGAATTGTGTTTTTGCAGTTACACTTCAATCTCACACCGCTAACATTGCTTCATCCTAGTGGAACTGCACAAATTTGATTGCACATTTACTGACCATGTGCTACTCTCATGACAGTAATACTAATGCTATTGTTCTGCATGTTAATCTAGTGGCAGTGATGATGTGATGTGATGCTACTTAGTTAAGGACACTTTCATACTGTCAATCTAGTGCCAATTATAACACAATAGATGCTGCTGTTAATCATACGCCACTGCAAATATCTGTCACTGTTTAAACAACCGTATTTCGTATTTGCACAAATAGGGATGTCTGTCTCCATATCGTTTCGGGGTGTCTGTCTCCGTATCGTTTCTATCCGCGCAATCAAAAGCACACACCTCAGTTTTAGTAGAACTGCACAAAATGAGATGGCTATCCCTCATTTCCGTCGTCTAACCACCCGTCTTCCAGGTATTCCTACATTGGTAGTTACTAGGTAGAATGACCCACGCAATATAAAAGAAGTTGATTCATACGTTTTACTTCCTGATTGCAGTGTAGGGACGAGCGAAAACAACTGCATCCTAGTACGGAATGCACTTTCTACCAGTTCATCCATGGACCGAGGACTAGCTTGCACGGCTGCACGGCGGTTTTTTGGACAGGTGCGTGGACAAGAGGCATTGTGGTCTGCTTATTTCTGCAAATAGCTGTGCTTAAATTTAGTGGAATGCACAAGAATCTCAGCTGGTCAGTACACTACATGGTTCAGTTCAGCATTCCAGCTGAGAACATAATTATAATTGGTTATTCTAGAATGAGAGAACCTAACCCTGGATGGTGGCAACAAGAAGAAACCAGAGTGAACTCCAGGAAATTTAAGCCTGCCGGGAGGCCCTTTGCTCAGAGAAGCCTTGCTTGTTTTTTCCTGATTTGTAAACCTTCTCACAACTTTGTCTTTTGCTGTGAACTAGTATATGTTTGTTATGTTCTATGAATCATTGAGATGTATAAAATTGCTTAACTTATGCTTTTCAAGTTTTTTATGAAGCCGAGTTTAATGTGAGTGTTCCACATGAACGCTGGACTAGCGTGTGAACGTTTGGAATTTACATTGTGGCCTCAATTAACTGCATGAACCACTGTAAAAAGATACATAGTTGCTTATATGTCAGACAACAGATTGTTGATTGTTAGCTGGTCGATAGCCTAGTGTTGAAGCGAGCTGAGCCAATGTGCCGTGTTTTGCACAACTGCTTACAAGTGGGGTAGCACCAACAGTGTTTCCAAGTACTTATGTATACGTCAGCGCACAGTTCTCAAACGAGTACTCTATTTCATCAAAACACACACTGCTCGTATGATAAAACTAGCGAGGACGCATCTGTTCCGGCAACAATTACGATGATTCACGGGCACACAAAAGTAGCAGCAGTTCCCATAGACGGATTCAAACAGAGTACTAGCCCCAGAGGGCTCGATAACAGGCAAGGTTCGGATAGTTAGACAGAATCCAAACTACTATTAAACACTAGCTGGGGCAAGTATTTCATGCCTCGATCTAATTTAGGCTGGACACAAGACGGACCTTGCCATGAACATCATCGAGGATGTCCGGCAGCAGCTCAATCCTGTGAACCTTCATGAAGACAACCTTGTGGCCTTGCCACTCATAAACTTGTTTGTGGAGGCATGCCACGTCATCTTCCATCGTAAGCTTGACAAGAACAGTATGCCTCACAAACGAAGGAGTATCTTTGAACTTCTTGTGCTTCAGTACACCCTGGACAACACGCCTGACAACAGTGAGGCTGGAATACAACTCTTCATTGGTATAAGCGCAAATGGCTTCCAGGATCCAACAGCCTAAAAACTCTGTTTTTCCAGTGCGTATATTCAGGTCATCCGCCTCATAGCGAGTGACATGTACAACCACACAATCCTTGTCTACATCAGCGCTCTAATTGAAACAGAAACAAATTCTGAATTACTATCCAGTATAAGAAACACAAGTTATTTAAACCAGTATGTATAGCATGGCATCGAAGCTAATAAAATTTTGCATTATTCATCACCACATACTTAGATGAAAAACCACAGTCAAGATCGGCAAAGAAGAAAATCACCTTGGGCAGCTCAGCGGGGGGGACACATCCTCGAAGGGCGAAAACTGCTCCAGCAGTGCCATGGGGGCTGTAACCTCAAACGGGGCGTTGACCATCTCAGTAGTGGCCGTGAGCGTATCTGGGGTCGGCTCGGTGGCTGCCTCCATCTTCTTGGAGCTCTCTGTCTCGTGGGGATCAGCCTCACGCGTCTGCTCCAATAGTGGCAGATCTTTTGCCTGGTTCTCCTTCGTCCATCATGAAACTGACGAATACTAGGAGACCACTGAAAGGAAAACACAATCGCAATGACAATGAAACAAAAAATAGAGTGAGGATCGGTTACTGCTTTGCAAAAGTTCTTTTTTTTCTCTGAACGAAAATATACCAACATCATGGATCCGCTTACCTTCCCTTCATTGGGAGAGAAGAACAGTGGCAGATGCGAGTGTTGCCTTTCTTGAAGACGGTGAGGGAGAAGGGGATTCAGCAAAGAGTGAAATGATGGTTGCTTCGTCCGTCAAACTTAGACTGCGGGGAGGTGGGGTTTTTGATACGACGGCTCGTTATTGCCGCGCTATGACCGGGGTGACTCTCCGCCTGCATACTGCCTTCTAATTTGGTGGATGGAATTTGGGCCCGCACGCTGCATGGCCCGCATGTCGGTGAACAAAAGTATAACGGCATTCAGTAGAGGGAGACGTTTCGATGACCTAGGAGGAGCCAGAAGCGGTATTGTATCCACTGTACTAGTAGTAATTTTTTTCTGGGTAGCTGTAGAGTGTCTCCACTGTACTAGTAGTAATTGTTTCTCTGGGCCCAAGACAAAACAGCCCATCCACCCTAGTAAATAGTAAAATCAATTCAAAAGTCCATATATTTACTAAATGAGAGGCGCTACCCACACCCAGCACACCGCCCCCCAAAAAAACCTGGGTGTTGTTCTTCCTCCTCACTCCCACCCACCTCACGTCAGCTCGCTCCACTCGTACCCCCAAATTCCTCACCTCACTCCTATAGAAAACCCCAGCTCCCATTCTTCCTCACTACTACAGAAAAACCCCAGCTCCCCTTCTTCTTCACTCGCACTACAACTAGGCTTGTCATTTGTTACTCTGCTCAAATCCGTGACCGCGACACGACGCCCTCGAGGAAAATGGAGTCGGCTGACCCCAGCGCCAAGAAGATGAGGCTCCCGCCAGTGGCGACGCCTGTTGTAGATCCCGCACCCGGCAGCGCGGGGAGAAGCGGTGACCCCGCCCCCACCGGATCCCAGGAATCCGTAGAATCTCGGGTGGAGCGCATCAGCGATCTCCCGGACGCCTTCCTTGGGGAGATCATCTCGCTTCTCCCCACCAAGGATTGCTGCTGCACCCAAGTCCTCTCAATTCGGTGGCGCCCTCTATGGCGAGCCGTGCCCCTTAATATCGACTGTCGTCAGCTATCTCTCTTCAATGATTTTGAAATCCCCAGAGCCATCATCTCCTCCCACCAGGGCTCCGTTCAAAGCCTCTGCATCCTGTCATGCTACCTGAGCAAGCATACCATGCCCTGCACGCTGGACGCCTGGCTGAAATCCCCTGAATTCACAGAACTACAACTGCTTGAGTTCTACTATTCCCCTGGAAATCACCTACCAGATACCGAACGCCATCTACCTGTGCCCTCAGCACCGATGTCCATCTCGTGCTTGTCCTCCTCTCTCCACACCACCACCTTATCGCTGTGCGACCTAACAGACAATCTCAAGAAACTTTCACTTGTGCGGGTTCGTATATCGGAGGCCTCATTGCACAACATCATCCACTTCAGTTGCCCTGCCCTGGAGTGCTTGGTGCTTGTTTTCACAGTTAGAATCGGTTGTCTCCAAATAAAGTCACCTAACCTTGTAAGAATTTGAATTTGTTTTGACGGAAGGCAGCTCATCATCCTAGATGCCCCTTCACTTCAAAGGTTGATCCTTGATTCTAGTTATTCACCGTTGCAAATAACCATCCTCTCTGCGCCTAAAATGGAGACCTTGGGTGTAATACATGATCTCTGTGCTCATTTCAATATGGTGTTTGGCTCCACAGTTCTTTAGGTACTTTACATTATCATCTACACTTGTAACCATAAGCTGCATTTTAAATTTCTGTGCATAAGTTATATGTCATCTTGGAGTACACATTTTGTACTAATATTATGTTCTATGCTCAATGAAGAGTTTCTCCATGGATGGCCTATCAATGGTGCTGGATTCTGTCAAGATCTTATATATCCAAATGGATAGTTTTGATCTGAACAAGATTATTGGCTTGCTGCAATGCTTTCCATGTCTGGAGAAGTTGTATATAAAGGTGATAATTTCACGCACACTGGAAGCCCGCATATAGTGTACTAAATTAACCGTTCAGCTGTTGCTCTTTCGACACTCTTTTTTTAGACCTTAACTGTTTTCAATCTTCATGTCTATTTAGGCAACAGGACGGGGTAAGAAAGTTATAACCAATCGGTGGATTCGTAAGCATCGGGATTTTCTCACTTCTCATGAGATTCGTTGAAGACAATAACGCTAGAACGATATGTAGCCAACCGTGCAAACACTAGATTTGTCACATTCTTCCTGCTGAATGCGAGGTTACTATTGTCCATCAGGCTTAAGTTTATCAGCAGCATGGTTTTGACGGATGGGTATGTGAAAGAGCAAAAAAAGGAGTTTCAGGTGGGCAAAAGATCTTCTGAACGTGCCGGGCTTCTATTTACAACATATTGTGGTCATAATCCAGTAAATTTTACGACCCAGGATGTTCATTCTATGGACCTGACCGATCCATTTGACTGTGACTGCCAAAAACAGTGCTGGAGTTAGATGTTGTTGCCCTTTTCAACCTGGGTTTTTTTGTAAACCTGATGAACAATTAACCCTCGTGCTTTTGTACTGTTTGTAAGCTGGAGTTAGATGTTCTTGCCCTTTTCAACTTGGCTATGACTGTCATATTTTCTTTGAAGCAAGGCAAATGGCTTGCCAGTCGTTTAATTTAGAGTGAAATATTGTAACAACTAACAAATCCCAACCAAGGGAAATAACATCACTCTGGCCGGCTGCTTGAGCTCACTGTGCATTACAGAAACTAAGTGATTAGCCCCACCAGCACCCACAAACTTATTTACAACTAGCACATCAAATGGGTTGTAAGTTTTCATAGGAAGGGCTGCATGACCGTGACAGATTTGGATTCTGACATTTGAGACCCGCGAGGAAATAGCCTATCCAAGGTGGTGTCGACTTACTAGCCCGTCAACAAATGATTCTGCCTACCAGCCGTTGGATTGACATCCAACATCTGTCGTGTATCTTCTATCTCTTGTCTTCTTCTTCCTCCAGCCACCCAAACCAAACCACCCCGTCGGCTCCGCCTGCTCCCGCCTCCCATGGCTGGCTGCGCCTCCGCCGCCCTACCGTACATACCCTCCAACGTTGGCCAGTCCCTCCCTCTATTCCCCCACACGTCCTATTATTCTCCGGCGACATTAGCCCAACATGCACCTGCACCCGAACCAGTCAACCCTCGTACTCCCCTCCGCCTGCGACTGGACCGGCGCATCTTCCACGGCTCCTGTTCGTTCCGTCCGAGGCCTCGCTGTCGTCCTCCGCCTTGCGGCCTTGGTTCGCTCGCCGTGCGTGGTGCACCGCCCTCTTGCGTTGTCAACGTCGTCAACAACCGAGAGGAACAAGGAGATGACTGTACGTGGAGAGGATGACAGTAGGGACCCACCAGCGTCATGGCAGTACGCAAGAAAGTGCCTCTATATTACAAGCCCAAAAACATGGTTCCTCCTAATGGTTGGACATCTGGGGCTCACGCCATTGTCAACGTAGTCAATAAACGAGAGAATTACATTATGAGCGGCTGACACCAGGGACCCAGCAGGTCGCGCAGTTTTTTTTTTTGAGGAACAACAGTTGTTATTTATACTAGTTTTAGCAACAGATCGGGGTAACAACGGGGCTGTGCGGGGGCTGTGGCCCGTCTAGCCAGGGTTTTATTTATGTTTACCACATCATGAGCCCAGTTGTGTTTTTTTCTTGCTGAAAATGGCTAGCCCAGTTCTATTTTTTTTAAGAAATACCCAAACGAGGCCTACTTGCTTTATCAGCCCTGCTGGGCTGCAAATCTTTCAAGACGAGGAGAGTTTCATTTGGTTTGCCCAGAAATGGGCTGTACATTTTTAAAACACATCAAACCGGGAATTAGTTTCAATTTTTTTTCATTACAAGATTTTAAATTCCATTGATTTTTATGCTTGGACAATTATTTGGATTTTATATTTATATAAATTATTTTTCAAAATAGTTTGAATGTGAATCGATATTTCGGGATTAAAAATAGTTGACCGCACCGAAATATGCAAAAAAAATCATATACTTTTTAACCGTGGCCACAATATGGGGTGTAATGCTAACAAAAAGAAGATGGGCTCCAAAAAATTCTTAAGAATTAGCAATTGGGTTGTACATTATTAGAAATAATGCACACGAGAGCAGTGACTATTGGATGTCCATCCAACGGCTGTCGTGCTTCTTCAATCTCTGATTTTCCTGCTCCAGCCGCTCAAACAAGCGCTAGCGGGACTGCCTGCTCCCTCCTCCCGCAGCCGGCTATGCTGCCGCGTAGGCCTCACCGCCCCACCGTACTCCCATCGCTGGCCTAGCCATCCCTCTACTCACCCACACCTGCTGTTATTCTCCGGGGACGGCAGACGAACCAGGAAACCCTCGTACTCCTCCGCGTGGGAAACAACTGCCGATTCTTCCCTGGCCTCGCCGTCGTCCACCGCCTTGGTGCTCTCGGCGCAGCGTGGTCAATGTGGTCAACGACCGACTTCCATCGGAAGAGTACTGTACATGGAGAGGCTGACAACTGGGTCCACGGCCGCAGCTGGGTCCACGGCCACAGCCCAGTTTTTTTTGTGATTTGCCAAGTAAGTCGCTTTGTCAGGCCTGTTGGGCTACAAATCTTTCAAGACGAGGAGAGCTTCATTCGGCTGGCCGAGAAAATGGCCTATCAGTAATGAGAAATGGGTTGTACATTTTTAAAACACATCAAACCGGCAATTAGTTGCAAATTTCTTTTTTTTCATTTCGAGATTTTAAATTGCATTGATTTTTATGTGTGGACAATTTGTTGGATTTTATATTGATATACATTTATTTTTAAAATCAGTTTGAATGTGACTCGAAATTTCGGGATTAAAAACAGTTCGGACCGCACCGAAATATGCAAAATTTCGTATAATTTTTTAACCGTGGCCACAATATGGGTTGTAATGCTAAAAAAAGAATATGGGCTCCAAAAAAACCTTAAGAATTAGCAAATGGGCTGTAAATTATTAGAAATAATGGCAGATGGGATGTATGATGTTTTCCACAGATTTGAGGCTTTCCTAAAAAAAGGTTGATGCACAAGCAGTGACTGTTTGATGTACATCCAACGGCTGTCGTGCTTCTTCAATCTCTGCTCTTCCTGCTCCAGCCGCTCAAACAAGCGCCGGCGGGACTGCCTGCTCTCTCCTCCCCGCGGCTGGCTGTGCTGCCCGGCAGGCCTCACCGCCCCACCGTACTCCCATCACTGGCCTAGCCATCCCTCTACTCACCCACACCTGCTGTTATTCTCCGGCGACAGCAGACGAACCAGTAAACCCTCGTACAGTCGTACTTCCCTCCGCGTGGGAAACAACTGCCGAGTCTTCCCTGCCTCCGTGTCGTTCCTTTCCTCGGTCTCGCCATCGTCCACCGCCCTGGTGCTCTCGGTGCGGCCTGGTCAACGTGGTCAACGACCGACATGCATCTGAAGTGGACTGTACGTGGAGAGGCTGACAGCTAGGTCCACGGCCGCACGCAAGGAAATGCCTCCTGATTACGCGCAAAATAATGATTCCTCCACCTGACATCTGGGACCCATCGAAAGGGCCTCTGTATTTCGCGAAAAAAAATTACCGCCGCTGACAGCTCGGACCCACCAGCTATATCTTCACACGCAAGGAAGTGCCTCCTTATTACGCACAAAAAAATGAATACTCCCCCTTTTAGCTGGGACCCAGTATAGTGGCAGGCTGACTTGTGGGCCTACTAAGTTGACGGGGACGGAGGGCTTTGTCAACTTAGTCAATATGCACGATTCTAGCTCCACTGATCGTACGATGTCCATCCAACGGCTGTAGTGCTTCTTCAACCTCTGGTCTTCTTGCTCCAGCCGCCCAAACCAGCGCCGGTCGTGCCTCGTGCTCCTGGCTCTCGTGGCCGGCTGCGATGCGGTGGAGGCCTCATCGCCCTCTACTACTCGCACCGCTGGCTAGGCCATCCCTCTACTCACCCACACACCCTGTTATTCTGCGGCGACGGCAGCCTCACACTGCAGCGAACCAGTGAACCCTCGTACTCCTCTACGCGTGGGCATCCACTGCCGCGTCTTCCCCGGCTCCGCGTTGTCCCCTTCCTAGGCCTCGCCGTTGTCCACTGCCCTGGTGCTCTTGGCGCGGCGTGGTCAACTTGGTCATGGAACGACTTCCATCGGAAGAGTACTGTACGTGGAGAGGCTGACAGCTGGGTCCATGGCAGCCACAAGGAAGTGCCTCCTTATTACGCGGAAAATAATTATTCATCCACCTGACAGCAGGGTCCCACCGGACGGGCCACCGTATTTGGCAAAAAAACATTTCCTCTTGACTGCTGGGACCCACCGGACGGGACACCGTATTTCGCGAAAAAAACGTTCCCTCCGCTGTTAGCTCGAACCCACCGGAAGTGCCTCCTTATTACGCACAAAAAAATGAATACTCCCCCTGCTAGTTGGGACCCACCTTGGTGGGTGGCTGACTTGTGGGCCTACTAAGTTGACGGGGACGGAGTGCTTTGTCAACTTAGTTAATATGAACGATTCTAGCTCCAGTGACCGTACGATGTCCATCCAACGGCCGTAGTGCTTCTTCAACCTCTGGTATTCTTGCTCCAGCTGCCCAAAGCAGCGCCGGTCGTGCCGCATGCTCCTGCCTCCCGTGGTCGGCTGTGCTGCTGCGGAGGCCTCACCGCCCCCTACTATTCCCACCGCTGGCTAGGGCCTGCGGCGACGGCAGCCTCACACCGCAGCCGAACCAGTGAACCCTCGTACTCCTCTCCGCGTGGGCTTCCACTGCCGCTTGTTCCCCGCCTCCACGTTTTCCTCTTCCTAGGCCTCACCGTCGTCCACCGCCCTGGTGCTCCACCTGACAGCGGGGACCTACCAGACGAGCCACCGTATTTTGCGAAAAAACGTTTCCCCCTGACTCCTGGGACCCACCAGCTACATCTTCGCACGCAAGGAAGTGCGTCCGGGCAAAAAAAACGATTCGCCCCCCTGACTGCTGGGACCCACCAGCTACATCTTCGCACGCAAGGAAGTGCCTGACAGTCGGGACCCACCTGGTCGAAGCGTACGTAGCGTTGTCATTCTGGTCGCGAACGTGTACGTACATACTGGTCGATTTAGAGGCATGCACGTGTCATAGCAGAGGCGTGCACGTAGCATGTACACATACGTACAGTGGCCAGGGTGCAAGAAAGTAAATACGACCACGTACGTACATACGGGCAGGGTCTCGAACGCCTACTCGCACGTACGTATGGCCAGGGATCGTGTACATGGCTGGGTCGGAACATAGAAACAGCGTCGTCGTCGTGTTCATGGGGAGCCAACCGGCTGGGTCGGAACGGAATGCGTCGTCGTGTTCATCGGGAGGGCTTGGACGGAACAGCCGATGGAAACGAGGCCTGGCATACCGCAGAACGGAGGAAACGGCCTTGTGTTCGACCGGCCACGTTCGAAACGGGATCATGTTCATCGGGAGGGGCCTAGCGTACCGCAAAATGGAGGAAACGGTCTTGTGTTGGACCTCCTACGGTCGAAACGGGGTCCTGTTGATCGGGAGGGGTGTGGCGTACCGCAAAACAGAGGAAACGGACTTGTGTTGGAGCGCTACGGTCGAAACGGGGGTCCTGTTCATCGGGAGGGGTGTGGCGTACCGCAGAACGGGACTCCACGGGGATACTGTTCATCTCCACCGTCGACCCCCTCCTGCCTCCACGGGCTACTGTTCATCCACCGTCGACCTCCTCCAGCCTCCACCTGCGAGTGTTCATCCACGGGCTCCTGTTCATCCAGCCTCCACCGCGCTATACTCCACCGGGTACTGTTCAACCAGCCCTCTCCATGGGCTCCTGTTCAACCACCCCACCACGAGCTACTGTTCATCCAGCCCTCCACCGTCTACTGTTCATCCTGCCCTCCACGGGGTGGTCCTATTCATCCAGCCCTCCACGGGGTCCTGTTCATCCAGCCACAACCGGCTCGATCGATCGGGGTCCTGTTCATCCAGAGGCAACACCATGGGGTCCTGTTCATCCACCCCCACCGGGAACTGTTCATCCAAACCCCACCAGCAACGCTCACTGTTCATCCAGAGGCAACACCACGGGGTCCTGTTCATCCACCCCCCACCGGGAACTGTTCATCCAAACCCCCCTAGCAAGGCTCACTGTTCATCCAGAGGCAGTATCGATCAGCTTCAGTTAGCAGCAGTAGCGAAGGAATCGCTCGATCGGGTTCAGTTAACAGCCATCAATCGATCGCTCGGGTTCAGTAACGCGTAGCCTGCAGTGCAATCGCTCGGGTTCAGTTAGAGCCCAACGCCTCGCTCGGGTTCAGTTAGAGCTGAACGCCTCGCACCCATGCGCGTGCATGTACAAAAGAAATGTGCATCGCTCGGCCCCGACCACCCACCGTAACCGGGAACACCCCGATATTTTCCTTGCCCTTGCTTCTACCACAGTTTTTTCCGTCATGGACGGCCCAAAGAATGTCATGCAGCTGCGTCTCCGGCCCGCCCAGGACAAAAAGCCCATTTTCTGTCATGATTTTTTGTCATAGAAGTAGGACCCCACCACATCTATGATGATACCGGGTTTTGTCACAATTATCGTCATAGAAGTGTCATAAGTATGACAGAAAAAATTTCGTTCGGCCCAAAATGTCACGGATGTGTCTTTTTTTTGTAGTGCTACCTTTGTTTAAATATCTACAAGGGTTGGATGAAGAAGCAGAGCCTAGTGTCCGGTTCAAGCAAAGAAGCATTGGCGAAGAGGAAGAGGAAGAGGGACGAGGACGAAGTCGAGGACGTGGACTCGGACTCTGAGTAGGTGGCAGTGCTGTCGCTCATGCTGGTTCTACTGCAGTGTCAAGCGGCCTAGTTGCTTAGTTTATTTTCAAGGGTGTGTTGTGCTGAGGCCCCAGCAGAACTATGTTTATGTTCTTTCTCGTTATTTGGACTCTTTAGTACGTACAGTAGTACTAGTACTATGTCTTACTACTGTTCTTCTTGCAGTTGGTACTACTACTCGTATCTTCATGTTCCTACTATACTTATTACGTTCGTACTAGTAGTATAATTTGGGTCAGTCGATTTGTGAAAGAAGTTTGACGGAGTGAAGGAAGAAGACGGCAGAGAAGCTACCCCAGTATCAACATTAGGGTGGCAGGGTGCCCATGATCTATGTCATGAGTGTTGGGTGTGGAATGCAGTTCGCCGGAAAAAAATGGATCGTGCCCGGGGTTAAACGGATGGCGGTGGTGGGGGAGCATGGCGGTGACAGGCGGTTCAGGGGAGGGCGCGGCGGCGGCAGGCGGCTAGGCGTGTGGCAGGCTGAGAAGATGAACCGTGCATCAATTTCGGCGGTTGAAGAAGCCCTTCTAGCCATCCATGTTGCATCAAACGGCTCACAAGAGTCGACTGACCCGAATTGCTCCTTCAGATTGCAGGATCCACGTGGCATTCAAGGTCTCGAAGGTAGATTCCGCGTCCGCACCCGGTTTGCGGGCTCGACGCACGCGCGACCGGCTTCCGCCATGACAGCCACCATGCGCGCCTCCTCTGCGCGGGCGGAGACGACAATGACACGCTAGTTCCTCCTCACCGGCGTGCTGGAGCACGCGCTCATCCTCCTCTTCGTACGCTGCGTGCATAGACGCGGCTCCAGCAGCTGCTCGTGTGCTTGGCAGCGCAGTGGCATCGCAAGGAGGGACTGCAGACGACGTGAGCGGGCGAGCATTCGACTTCATTGCACAGGGATGGCGGCGACACGGCGGTGATGGGTGAGAAATTGTTGGCCAGAGCAGGCGTGCGCCGGCATGTGCAACGGCGGCGGCATATTGATGAGTGCGTGTATGGGAGCTTAGTTTAGTTTTATATAGGGTTGGTCAAACTTAAAAGAAAACCGTACTAGTACACGTAAACATTAGACTTAGGCAGTGCTTTTATTAGTAACCACAGCCACGATACGGAATCCTGTGCAAGCGCGTGAACCACGGCCGCGCGGTCGATCGGACGGTGCGTCACCGTGTCTCACTCGAAGGACATTCACCAAACCTTTTTGTGTGTGTGAAAACAATCCCCGAATATTACTCAACTTTTTTTTCTGGAAAAGTTCTTGACGCTACAATATTTCCATATATTTGAATTTAGCTCCAGTTCGTGTTTATTTGGATTTGGACGTTTTAGGTGCGCCCTAGTTTTTTTAATACTGATTTTGTGTGTGTGACTGAGAGAGAACGTGTGTGTGTCCATATGTGTGTTGTGGCGGAAGGGCAATGTGGAGACGGTGTGCGTGTGATAGAGACATGGAGAGGTGTGAATGTGCAAATGATCATGCATGAGTGAGATATAGACAGATGTCGATACGTTGTGTATACATGAGAGAACGGTGTTCTATTTTACTTGTGTGTGTGTGTGTGTGAGAGAGAGAGAGAGAGGAGCATCCGTAACACAACAACCATCTCTCTCGATTCGTCCGTCCCTCGCACGATCGCATGTAACACATGCATCAACGCGCACATTTTGACACCCTCACCCGGCCCCTGCCCACCTCAAGGCCCGCACATCGCTCTCTATCTCGCACGCACAATCTCTTCGTGAATACCCTGTTTAGCATGTAGCTTTCCGTCACATACACACACATTTCTCTCCTTAGGTTTGTTTTCTCTCAATATCTAATACACACACACAGCACAGCACACACACACCCCCTCCCCCGAGCACACATTTCATCCCCATCCAAGGTTATATGGCGACCACTCTCGCTTGTGCTTCTCTGCACCCCAGCATGCACAACACCTCAATCTTCAAAGGGGGCATCGAGGAGATCGAAGACGGCGACCACACTGCGTTAGAGAATGCGGGGCCATTTGGAAGCAGGATGATGTAACGACGGCTGACTGACTCCTCCCCCACCCTCTCTCTCGCACAAAATTACCAATCCCTCTCTCCCCCGCACAAATTTATCAATCCCTCAACCCATGAGATCCTTCCCCTCTCGTCCATGTTTTTCCAGCTCTCTCATCAAACCTGTTGTCTCTTCTCCTTCCACGTGTATAGAATCCGGATGCACACGCATCTCACGTATATTACATGTCCCCATCTTTCTCACAGACCTAACTTCTTCCTCTCTCTCTCTCTCTCTCTCTCTCTCTCTCTCTCTCTCTCGTTAGGTTTGTCTCCTACTCTCTCGTCCACATACATACAATCTTTCCCGCCCTATCTGCTCCATCTTCGCAAGCTCTCTCTGCATGTTTCATTCACACATTGGGATACGTTCAAAATGTTGCTCTTATAATGGCTGATGTAGAGTTATTGTTGGTTTTGTTGCATCCTACAAAGTAATAACTATGAAATGCATTTTGATTGTCATTTGACTGGGATTATGTGAGTTTGGGCATGTTGTGAAGTTCTATAGACCTCGTATACATCTTGGAATTCGGCAATGATTGTAACTATTGAATTGTATAGACCATTACATTCGAAGTCAGTAGCCTAATATATTCATTTCACAATTTCAACAAATGATTAATTCACTACATACTAAGAAAACAAATGTGTACACCCTCCGCTTTTATTTAAGTCCGCATATTAGCATTGGTCAAAGTCAAGTTTTGTAAACTCTCAGAAAGTTTATAACAAAAAATACTAACATATACAATAACAAATAAATACCATTACATTCATTATTGAATGTACTTTCACATCATACATATCTCTTATGGTAAATGTTTATATTTTTCTATAAACTTGGTCAAACTTTAGGATGTTTGACTTCGTTCAAACCTAATATGCAGAGTTTACTAGTACTACTCGCTAGTTGCTTAGACGAATCACCCAACACACCACACGGGGAGTTCAGTGTCACAAAATTTTGAGGTCGGCGGGAAAATCTCCCGCGACCCTGATTCGAGCTGTGGGAAGTTACCATCATACCCTTCGGAACAGACCTACGGATGACGGTTGGTAGGGGGCTGTTTTTGTAACTTCAGGTTCACCCTACCCAGCCAACCCCACCCCGGCACCCAGAGTAGTACACCTGAATACTCCCTATTTTCTATCCCCACCGCAAAATAGACTTCTCCATAGCACTGCAGCCTTCGTGCTCCTCCCCTTCTACATCAGCGCACTCGTCCACCGCAGCGCATCTGCCTCATCGATGACCTCATACGCCGCACTGGAGCCGGTCCACCATCGTCGTCGTACACTGAGCCCGTTCCCCGGCACCATCTTCCACGGTCTCAGATCTGCTTCCCGGAAGCCGACGCCAAGCGCAGAAGCACCACCGTCACGGACAACGAACTGACTCCCATTGCCGACCATGACTCACAGAGGCCGCCGCGACCATCGTTCTCCTCCTCGATTGGTAATGTGTGTATTGAATCACTTAGCAGTACATGTGCAGTTCCAATTTTGTTCATACCTACCCTTCAAATTTCTTGGCTGCTATTGTTCCCGTAAAAGTAATTGGTTATAGCCTCCATTGTCCAATAAATATCAGCTTGTAATTGTGCGTCGCTCCTGTACCGCGCTGTGCTTGGGTAGGTTTTTCATCTGCAACCAGTAGTGTGGCAAATGATGGAAAGTTTTTTAGAACTAGCAAGATGCCCATGCGTTGCACGCATCAAGATGCATTTGTATGAGTAGTTTATCTTGTGGGAGAAAAGGATGAACGAGGGAAGGCCTTATTTGCAAATCTGGAGAGGGGTGTGGGTATCTTTTTGCAAAATTGCCATTGTTTCCTTCCTATCTGTCAGATATAAATCGGACGGCCTATATTGCAGGATGGCAGGACCACCTGAAGGAAATATGCCCTAGAGGCAATAATAAAGTATTATATATTTCCTTATATCATGATAAATGTTTATTATTCATGCTAGAATTGTATTAACCGGAAACATAATACATGTGTGAATACATAGACAAACAGAGTGTCACTAGTATGCCTCTACTTGACTAGCTCGTTAATCAAAGATGGTTATGTTTCCTAGCCATAGACATGAGTTGTCATTTGATTAACGGGATCACCTCATTAGGAGAATGACGTGATTGACTTGACCCATTCCGTTAGCTTAGCATCCGATCGTTTAGTATGTTGCTATTGCTTTCTTCATGACTTATACATGTTCCTATGACTATGAGATTATGCAACTCCCGTTTACCGGAGGAACACTTTGTGTGCTACCATACGTCACAACGTAACTGGGTGATTATAAAGGTGCTCTACAGGTGTCTCCAAAGGTACTTGTTGGGTTGGCGTATTTCGAGATTAGGATTTATCACTCCGATTGTCGGAGAGGTATCTCTGGGCCCACTCGGTAATGCACATCACTATAAGCCTTGCAAGCATTGTGACTAATGAGATAGTTGCGGGATGATGTATTATGGAACGAGTAAAGAGACTTGCCGGTAACGAGATTGAACTAGGTATCGAGATACCGACGATCGAATCTCGGGCAAGTAACATACCGATGACAAAGGGAACAACGTATGTTGTCATGCGGTCTGACCGATAAAGATCTTCGTAGAATATGTGGGTGCCAATATGGGCATCCAGGTCCCGCTATTGGTTATTGACCAGAGAGGTGTCTCGGTCATGTCTACATAGTTCTCGAACCCAAAGGGTCCGCACGCTTAAAGTTACGATGACAGTTTTATTATGAGTTTATGTATGTTGATGTACCGAAGGAGTTCGGAGTCCCGGATGAGATCGGGGACATGACGAGGAGTCTCGAAATGGTCGAGACGTAAAGATCGATATATTGGACGACTATATTCGGACTTCGGAAAGGTTCCGAGTGATTCGGGTATTTTTCGGAGTACCGGAGAGTTACGGGAATACGTATTGGGCCTTATTGGGCCATACGGGAAAGAAGGAAAAGGGCCTCAAGGGTGGCCGCACCCCTCCCCTTGGTCTGGTCCGAATTGGACTAGGGAAGGGGGCGCAGGGGGGCGCCCCCTTCCTTCCTTCTCTTTTTCCCTTCCTCTTTTCCTTTTCCATATGGGAGGTGGAATCCTACTAGGACTAGGGAGTTCTAGTAGGACTCCACACTTGGTGCGCCCCCTCCTAGGGCCGGCCTCCTCCTCCCTTGCTCCTTTATATACGGGGGCAGGGGGCACCCCATGGACACACTTGATATATGATATTTTAGCCGTGTGCGGTGCCCCTCTCCACCAGATTACACCTCGATAATACCGTCGCGGAGCTTAGGCGAAGCCCTGCGTCGGTGGAACATCATCATCGTCACCACGCCGTCGTGCTGATGAAACTCTCCCTCAACACTCGGCTGGATCTGAGTTTGAGGGACGTCATCGAGCTAGACGTGTGTAGAACTTCGGAGGTGCCGTGTGTTCGGTACTTGATCGGTCGGATCGTGAAGACGTACGACTACATCAACCGCGTTGTGATAACGCTTCCGCTGTCGGTCTACGAGGGTACGTGGACAACACTCTCCCCTCTCGTTGCTATGCATCACCATGATCTTGCGTGTGCGTAGGAAATTTTTTGAAATTACTACGTTCCCCAACAGTGGCATCCGAGCCTGGTTTTATGCGATGATGCTATGCACGAGTAGAACACAAGTTGTGGGCGATATAAGTCATACTGCTTACCAGCATGTCATACTTTGGTTCAGCGGTATTGTGAGATGAAGCGGCCCGGACCGACATTACACGTACGCTTACGCGAGACTGGTTTCACCATTGCGAGCACTCGTTGCTTAAAGGTGACCGGCGGGTGTCTGTCTCTCTCACTTTAGTTGAACCAAGTGTGGCTACGCCCGGTCCTTGCGAAGGTTAAAACAGCACCAACTTGACAAACTATCGTTGTGGTTTTGATGCGTAGGTAAGAACGGTTCTTGCTAAGCCCGTAGCAGCCACGTAAAACATGCAACAACAAAGTAGAGTACGTCTAACTTGTTTTTGCAGGGCATGTTGTGATGTGATATGGTCAAGACATGATGTGATATAATGTGTTGTATGAGATGATCATGTTTTGTAACCGAGTTATCGGCAACTGGCAGGAGCCATATGGTTGTCGCTTTATTGTATGAGATGCAATTGCCATGTAATAGTTTTACTTTATCACTAAGCGGTAGCGATAGTCGTAAAAGCAATAAGTTGGCGAGACGACAACGATACTACGATGGAGATCAAGGTGTCCTGCCGGTGACGATGGTGATCATGACGGTGCTTCGGAGATGGAGATCACGAGCACGGTGCTTCGGGGATGGAGATCACAAGCACAAGATGATGATGGCCATATCATATCACTTATATTGATTGCATGTGATGTTAATCCTTTATGCATCTTATCTTGCTTTGATTGACAGTAGCATTATAAGATGATCTCTCACTAAAATTTCAAGATAAAAGTGTTCTCCCTGAGTATGCACTGTTGCAAAAGTTCTTCGTGCTGAGACACCACGTGTTAATCGGGTGTGATAGGCTCTACGTTCAAATACAACGGGTGCAAAACAGTTGCACACGCGGAAGACTCAGGTTAAACTTGACGAGCCTAGCATATACAGATATGGCCTCGGAACACAGAGACCGAAAGGTCGAGCGTGAATCATATAGTAGATATGATCAACATAGTGATGTTCACCATTGAGACTACTCCATCTCACGTGTTAATCGGACATGGTTTAGTTGCTTTGGATCACGCAATCACTTAGATGATTAGAGGGATGTCTATCTAAGTGGGAGTTCTTAAGTAATATGATTAATTGAACTTAAATTTATCATGAACTTAGTCCTAATAGTATTTTGCAAATTATGTTGTAGATCAATAGCTCGCGTTATTGCTTCCCTATGTTTATTTTGATATGTTCCTAGAGAAAATTATGTTGAAAGATGTTAGTAGCAAAGATGCGGATTGGATCCGTGATCTGAGGATTATCCTCATTGCTGCACAGAAAAATTATGTCCTTTATGCACCGCTAGGTGACAGACCTATTGCAGGAGCAGATGCAGACGTTATGAACGTTTGGCTAGCTCAATATGATGACTACTTGATAGTTTAGTGCTCCATGCTTAACGGCTTAGAATCGGGACTTCAAAGACGTTTTGAACGTCATGGACCATATGAGATGTTCCAGGAGTTGAAGTTAATATTTCAAGCAAATACCCGAGTTGAGAGATATGAAGTCTCCAACAAGTTCTATAGCTAAAAGATGGAGGAGAATCGCTCAACTAGTGAGCATGTGCTCAGATTGTCTGGGTACTACATTCGCTTGAATCAAGTGGGAGTTTATCTTCCAGATAAAATAGTGATTGACAGAATTCTCTAGTCACCATCACCAAGTTAGTAGAACTTCGTGATGAACTATAGTATGCAAGGGATGACGGAAGTAATTCCCGAGCTCTTCGTGATGCTGAAATCGACGAAGGTAGAAATCAAGAAAAACATCAAGTGTTGATGGTTGACGAGACCACTTCAAGTGTTGATGGTTGACGAGACCACTAGTTTCAAGAAAAGGGCAAAGGGGAGAAGGGGAACTTCAAAAAGAACGGCAAGCAAGTTGCTACTCAAGTGAAGAAGCCCAAGTCTGTACCTAAGCCTGAGACTAAGTGCTTCTACTGCAAAGGGACTGGTCACTGGAAGCGGAACTGCCCCAAGTATTTGGTGGATAAGAAGGAGGGCAAAGTGCACAAAGGTATATTGGATATACATGTTATTGATGTGTACTTACTAGTGTTTATAGCAACCCCTCGGTATTTGATACTGGTTCAATTGCTAAGAGTAGTAACTCGAAACGGGAGTTGCAGAATAAACAGAGACTAGTAAAAGGAGAGGTGACGATGTGTCTTGGAAGTAGTTCCAAGATTGATATGATCATCATCGCACACTCCCTATACTTTCGGGATTAGTGTTGAACCTAAATAAGTGTTATTTGGTGTTTGCGTTGACCATGAATATGATTTGATCATGTTTATTGCAATACAGTTATTCATTTAAGTTAGAGAATAATTGTTGTTCTGTTTACATGAATAAAACCTTATATGGTTACACACCCAATGAAAATGGTTCGTTGGATCTCGATCGTAGTGATACACATATTCATAATATTGAAGTCAAAAGATCCAAAGTTAATAATGATAGTGCAACTTATTTGTGGCACTGCCGTTTAGGTCATATTGGTGTAAAGCGCATGAAGAAACTCCATGCTGATGGGCTTTGGAATCACTTGATGCTTGCGAACCATGCCTTATGGGCAAGATGACTAAGACTCCGTTCTCCGGAACAATGGAGCGAGCATCTGACTTATTGGAAATAATACATACTGATGTATGCGATCCGATGAGTGTTGAGGCTCGCGGCAGGTATCGTTATTTTCTGACCTTCACAGATGATTTGAGCAGATATGGGTATATCTACTTGATGAAACATAAGTCTGAAGCATTTGAAAAGTTCAAAGAATTTCAGAGTGAAGTGGAAAATCATCGTGACAAGAAAATAAGGTTTCTACGATTTGATCGTGGAGAAGAGTATTTTAGTTGCGAGTTTGGCCTTCAGTTAAAACAATGTGAAATAGTTTCACTACTCACGCCACCTGGAACACCACAGCATAATGGTGTGTACGAACATCATAAACATACTTTATTGGATATAGTGCAATCTATGATGTCTCTTACCAATTTACCACTATCGTTTTGGGGTTATGCATTAGAGACAGCTACATTCACGTTAAATAGGGCACCATCAAAATCCGATGTGATGACGCCTTATGAACTGTGGTTTGGCAAGAAACCAAAGTTGTCGTTTCTTAAAATTTGGGGTTGCGATGCTTATGTGAAAAAATTTCATCCTGATAAGCTCAAACCTAAATCGGAGAAATGTGTCTTCATAGGATACCCAAAGGAGACTATTGGGTACACCTTCTATCACAGATCCGAAGGCAAGATATTCGTTGCTAAGAATGGATCCTTTCTAGAGAAGGAGTTTCTCTCGAAAGAAGTGAGTGGGAGGAAAGTAGAACTTGATGAGGTAACTGTACCTGCTCCCTTATTGGAAAGTAGTTCATCACAAGAAACGGTTCCTGTGATGTCTATACCAATGAGTGAGGAAGTTAATGATGATGATCATGAAACTTCAGATCAAGTTGTTACTAAACCTTGTAGGTAAACCAGAGTAAGATCCGCACCAGAGTGGTACGGTAATCCTGTTCTGGAGGTTATGTTACTAGACCATGACGAACCTACGAACTATGAAGAAGCGATGGTGAGCCCAGATTCCGCAAAATGGCTTGAGGCCATGAAATCTGAGATGAGATCCATGTATGAGAACAAAGTGTGGACTTTGGTTGACTTGCCCGATGATCGGCAAGCAATTGAGAATAAATGGATCGTCAAGAGGAAGACGGACGCTGATAGTAGTGTTACTATCTACAAAGCTAGAATTGTCGCAAAAAGGTTTTCGACAAGTTCAAAGTGTTGACTACGATGAAAGTTTCTCACTCGTATCTATGCTTAAGTCTGTCCGAATCATGTTAGCAATTGCCGCATTTTATGAAATATGGCAAATGGATAAACAAAACTGCATTCCTTAAAGGATTTATTAAAGAAGAGTTGTATATGATGCAACCAGAAGGTTTTGTCAATCCTATAGGTGCTAACAAAATATGCAAGCTCCAGCGATCCATCTGTGGACTGGTGCAAGCATCTCGGAGTTGGAATATACGCTTTGATAAGTTGATCAAAGGATATAGTTTTATACAGACTTGCGATGAAGCCTGTATTTACAAGAAAGTGAGTGGGAGCACTACAACATTTCTGATAAGTATATGTGAATGGCATATTGTTGATCGGAAATAATGTAGAATTATTCTGCAAAGCATAAAGGAGTGTTTGAAAAGAGTTTTTCAAAGAAAGACCTCGGTGAAGCTGCTTACATATTGAGCATCAAGATCTATAGAGATAGATCAAGACGCTTGATAAGTTTTTTCAATGAGTACATACCTTCACAAGATTTTGAAATAGTTCAAAATGGAACAGTCAAAGAAAGAGTTCTTGCCTGTGTTACAAGGTGTGAAATTGAGTAAAGACTCAAAGCCCGACCACAGCAAAAGATAGAAAGAGAATGAAAGTCATTCCCTATGCCTTGGCCATAGGTTCTATAAAGTATGCCATGCTGTGTACCAGATCTATTGTATACCCTACACTGATTTTGGCAAGGGAGTACAATAGTGATCTAGGAGTAGATCACTCGACAGCGGTCAAAATTATCCTTAGTGGAATAAGGATATGTTTCTCGATTATGGAAGTGACAAAAGGTTCGTCGTAAAGGGTTACGTCGATGCAAGTTTTGACACTAAATCTAGATGACTCTAAGTCTCGGTCTAGATACATATTTAAAGTGGGAGCAATTAGCTAGAGTAGCTCCGTGCAGAGCATTGTAGACATAGAAATTTACAAAATACTTACGGATCTGAATGTGACAGACCCGTTGACTAAAATTATCTCACAATCAAAACATGATCACACCTTAGTACTCTTTGGGTGTTAATCACATAGAGATGTGAACTAGATTATTGACTCTAGTAAACCCTTTGAGTGTTGGTCACATAGAGATGTGAACTATGGGTGTTAATCACATGGTGATGTGAATTATTGATGTTAAATCACATGGCGATGTGAACTAGATTATTGACTCTAGTGCAAGTGGGAGACTGAAGGAAATATGCCCTAGAGGCAATAATAAAGTATTATATATTTCCTTATATCATGATAAATGTTTATTATTCATGCTAGAATTGTATTAACCGGAAACATAATACATGTGTGAATACATAGACAAACAGAGTGTCACTAGTATG
>NC_057799.1:70103536-70120748 GCF_018294505.1 Triticum aestivum | reverse complement strand
ATGCGGTCTGACCGATAAAGATCTTCGTAGAATATGTGGGTGCCAATATGGGCATCCAGGTCCCGCTATTGGTTATTGACCAGAGAGGTGTCTCGGTCATGTCTACATAGTTCTCGAACCCAAAGGGTCCGCACGCTTAAAGTTACGATGACAGTTTTATTATGAGTTTATGTATGTTGATGTACCGAAGGAGTTCGGAGTCCCGGATGAGATCGGGGACATGACGAGGAGTCTCGAAATGGTCGAGACGTAAAGATCGATATATTGGACGACTATATTCGGACTTCGGAAAGGTTCCGAGTGATTCGGGTATTTTTCGGAGTACCGGAGAGTTACGGGAATACGTATTGGGCCTTATTGGGCCATACGGGAAAGAAGGAAAAGGGCCTCAAGGGTGGCCGCACCCCTCCCCTTGGTCTGGTCCGAATTGGACTAGGGAAGGGGGCGCAGGGGGCGCCCCCTTCCTTCCTTCTCTTTTTCCCTTCCTCTTTTCCTATTCCATATGGGAGGTGGAATCCTACTAGGACTAGGGAGTTCTAGTAGGACTCCACACTTGGTGCGCCCCCTCCTAGGGCCGGCCTCCTCCTCCCTTGCTCCTTTATATACGGGGGCAGGGGGCACCCCATGGACACACTTGATATATGATATTTTAGCCGTGTGCGGTGCCCCTCTCCACCAGATTACACCTCGATAATACCGTCGCCGAGCTTAGGCGAAGCCCTGCGTCGGTGGAACATCATCATCGTCACCACGCCGTCGTGCTGATGAAACTCTCCCTCAACACTCGGCTGGATCGGAGTTCGAGGGACGTCATCGAGCTGGACGTGTGTAGAACTTCGGAGGTGCCGTGCGTACGGTACTTGATCGGTCGGATTGTGAAGACGTACGACTACATCAACCGCGTTGTGATAACGCTTCCGCTGTCGGTCTACGAGGGTACGTGGACAACACTCTCCCCTCTCGTTGCTATGCATCACCATGATCTTGCGTGTGCATAGGAATTTTTTTGAAATTACTACATTCCCCAACACCACCATCATCACCAACTCTGTTTTTTATAAGAAAAAAAGTAGAGAAAAAAGTAGGGAGTAGAGAAGTAGAGATAAATGTTAAATATAAAATAAATATAACAGTCGAGAAGAGAGTAGAGATAGCACAGACGTCGGGAAAGGATTGCGCGCGTGCGGGAAAAAGCGGTCAGGCGTGCGCTAGTTTTGGCGCGCGGCGTCTGGCGCACTTTATAAAATCCAACGCCCTCCCACTGCTCTGTGCCTTGCCACCGCTCTCTCCCCGCTCTGTGCCTCGCCACTGCTCTCTCCCCGATCTTTCTCGCCTCGCCGCCGCCGCTCCACCATGCCGCCGCGTCGCCGGGAAACTTAGGGATACCGTGGCGTCCGCGCGCGCCCCTCAGGCGGCTTCTCCGCCGAGATCCGAGTCCGCGGGATGCGCCTCGGCCTCGGCAATTTCGACACCGCCAACAAGGCCGCCCGCGTGTACGACGCGGCGGCGTGGCGCCTCCGGTGGCCTCATAGAACATTGAACTTCCCCAACGTGCCGACGCGGGAGCGGGCACAGGAGCTCGCGCCTCTGCCGCGGCTTATCACTGACGAGGATCATCGCGACAACCGGAGGTGGGAGCACCGTCTCGGCATCGCTGAGATGGACGAGGAAGCCATGGCGCTGTGGCGCCAACACTTCCCGCAGGACATCATCAACGAGCGCGAGTTCTACGCGCAAAGGAGGGCGGAGAGGGATAAGAGGAGGGCGGAGCGAGCCGCCTATCGCGAGGAAAATCGTAGGCGAAAAGCGGACGCTCAATTCAACATGAGGCTAGGAGCAGCGTCGCCCTTGGAATTCGATGACAATCAGTATCTTCACGCCTACAATCAGACGTCGAAGGAGAACATCACCGAGGAGGAGTCGGACGACGAGGAGTAGTTGAATAATCTATTTTTTTATCTATCTATGCTGAGAACTACCCTCTACTATCTAGTCTCTACTCTATCGCTACTTCTCGATCTCAGCACTGTAAACGCTTATTTAAAGTGTCGTGCGTTGCGATTCTGTTGGAGATGCTCTAACATGGCAGACGAGTGCTTTAATTTTGCCCACAAGATGCGCGAGTATTACTAGTAGTATATTTTTCTTGCCATGTTGAGATTTTAAAACCACGAGTGCAAACATGCAGAGGAGCAATGAAGACCAAACACGGGATATTGGGGACATCTTCAAGGAGCATGGCAAGTTAAATAGGAGCTGCACCGAACCTGTAAAACGAGCTTTGGTAAATAACACCCTTTCAATTACTTTCGTTTAGCATCGTGTTCTTCGATGTGTATATGTTGTAGTTTCTGTTTCTCTTAAGCCTCGTGTTCTTCGATGTGTAATAAGAAGAGTCTTAATCGTCCTAATGCTTTCGTTTTTAGCTTGATGTAGGAAGTGGGTGTTCTCACCTTGTAGTCTGTTTTTATATATTTTTTCCTTTTGAATTCACTTCTCCCAGTTCTGTTTATCTGGCTTCTACTAAATGGATCTGGGTTGCTCTGAGTATTGATCTAAAAAAGAAGTAACTTCATGTCAAGATGCAGTTCCTGCGAGGAGGGAAGTATGGTCAACCTCGAGATCATATTTCCAAAATGAGGCTGGATTACACACAAGCTGCCAGTTCCCTAATGATGCTGGATTAGACACAAGGTGCAAATTCCCAGATGATGCTGGATAACAAACAAGCCAGGTGGATTCGTCAGCTGTTCGTGTCCTCGTGGCTTCAGTAAAGGCTGAAAGAAAGCGTGCAGCAGCCCTTGAGAATGTAGCTGAGTTCCTGAAGAAACGAAAACAGCAATCAGATGCTCTCTTCACCCATGCCAAAGAAGAGATGGAAGAAGCCAGAAATAAGCTAGCAGAGGCAGAGCGGGCTAAGCGTCTCCTGCTATCTAAAACGGTTGTCAATACAAAATTTCCTTCATAGTAGCTAGGTTCAAATGGTTATCCAGTCAGCATGCCTATTGTGATGTCCGTGCATCTACTGATGTGGCACAAAATATATTTTTCCGGGTCATGTAATAATAGCAATTACTTTCCAAACAATAACAGACGAAGCATTGGAAATAGTATAGTTCACGCGCAAGCCCGACATTCCAAGTTCAACTTCCACATCAAACTCATGTTCACAGATATCTGCACATCCATACATAATGTCCACAACCATGATCCACTTCAAAGCCAAAAAAATTGAGGAGAGTTATGAATAAAGAAAAACCTCTAGTTCCTGCAACCAGTGCGAGCACAACAAGTCAAGACCATGCGTAATTAATTATATTTTGGTCATCTTTTGTGTTCTAAAATGCCGGCCGGCTCGCGGAAGGACGTGTTGCTAGCACACGCGCGGATTCAATGAAGGCAGGTGGGGCAGTCTGAAGCCAGTTGCATGCGGCGAGGAGGCGTGTTCAGCCGGGCCTGCAGCGAGTGGGGTCCTCTTGGCCGGCGCGCCGGTTCAATGCCTGCGCTATGAGAAGTCGCGTCCGTGTCTGATACGTCTCCAACGTATCTATAATTTTTTATTGTTCCTTGCTATTATATTACCTGTTTTGGATGTTTACGGGCTTTACTTTACACTTTTATATCATTTTTGGGACTAACCTACTAACCCGAGGCCCAGCCCGAATTGTTGTTTTTTTTCCTATTTCAGTGTTTCCAAGAAAAGGAATATCAAACGGAGTCCAATCGGAATGAAACCTTCGGGAGCGATCTTTTTGGAACAAACGTGATCCAGAGGACTTGGAGTGGAAGTCAAGAAACAAACGAGGCGGCCACGAGGGTGGAGGGCGCCCCCCCTACTGGGCGCGCCCCCTGTCTTGTGGGCCCCTCGAGCGTCCACCGACCTACTTCTTCCTCCTATATATACCCATGTACCCCAAAAACATCAGAAGCGACCACGAAAAACTATTTCCACCGCTGTAACCTTCTGTATCCGCGAGATCCCATCTTGGAGCCTTCGCCGGCGCTCCGCTAGAGGGGGAATCGATCATGGAGGGCTTCTACATCAACACCATAGCCCTTCCGATGAGTTGTGAGTAGTTTACCACAGACCTTCGGGTCCATAGTTATTATCTAGATGGCTTCTTCTCTCTCTTTGAATCTCAATACAAAGTTCTCCTCGATCTTCTTGGAGATCTATTCGATGTAACTCTTTTTGCAGTGTGTTTGTCTATGAGAAATACTTGAATCTCCTCTGAATTCTTTTATGTATGATTAAGTTATCTTTGCAAGTCTCTTCGAATTATCAGTTTGGTTTTCCCTACTAGATTGATCTTTCTTGCAATGGGAGAAGTGCTTAGCTTTGGGTTCAATCTTGCGGTGTCCTTTCCCAGTGACGGCAGGGGCAGCAAGGCATGTATTGTATTGTTGCCATCGAGGATAAAAACATGGGGTTTATATCATATTGTATGAGTTTATCCCTCTACATCATGATCTTTCTTAATGCGTTACTCTGTTCTTTATGAACTTAATACTCTAGATGCATGCTGGATAGCGGTCGATGTGTGGAGTAATAGTAGTAGATGCAGGCAAGAGTCGGTCTACTTGTCACGGACGTGATGCCTATATACATGATCATGCGTAGATAATCTCATAATTATTCGATTTTCTATCAATTGCTCGACAGTAATTTGTTCACCCACCCTAATACTTATGCTATCTTGAGAGAAGCCACTAGTGAAACCTATGGCCCACGGGTCTATCTTTTATCATATAAGCTTTCCATCTACTTTTATTTTCATCTTTTACTTTTCCAATCTATAACACCAAAAATACCAAAAATATTATCTTATCATATTATCTCTATCAGATCTCACTTTCGCAAGTGGCCGTGAAGGGATTGACAACCCCTTTATTGTGTCGGTTGCGAGTTCTTGTTTGTTTGTGTAGGTGCGTGGGACTTTTGAGGAGCCTCCTACTGGATTGATACCTTGGTTCTCAAAAACTGAGGGAAATACTTACGCTACTGTGCTGCATCACCCTTTCCTCTTCAAGGAAAACCAACGCAAGCTCAAGACGTGGCAAGAAGGATTTCTGGCGCCATTGCCGGGGAGGTCTTCGCTCATGTCAAGACATACCAAGTACCCATCACAAACTCATCTCCCTCGCATTACATTATTTGCCATTTGCCTCTCGTTTTCCTCTCCCCCACTTCACCCTTGCCATTTTATTCGCCCTTCTTCTGTTCGTCTTTTCATTTGCCTTAATGTCTTACTTGGCTCGTTTGCTCGTTCGGTTGGAATAGTTGAGTATTTATTGCTAAACAGAGAAGCTAAGATCTATGGATCCTCATCCGCTTGCTAATCTTTTTAAGAGATCCAATTATGATGAACCAATTGCTAGTGAGTTTTGTGCACTAGATTATCTTTATGAAGTTTTGCTTGAAATTTGTGAATCTGAAAATTGTGATGAAGTACTTTATGAAGAGATTCACGATAGCTCCTTGAATGAAAAGCATGATTGCAATGATTTTACTATAAATTCTCTTGATGTCAATTGTGCTAATAATATGCAAAACCCTAAGCTTGGGGATGCTAGTTTCGCTATGTCCACTGCTTGTTGCAATGATCATGACTGGGGTGATTCTTCTTATGATCTTGAAAATTTATTTAAGCCCCATGATGAATATGAGATTGATAATAGTGTTTGCAATAATATTGAAAGTGGGTTTGGAAGAGTGTCAACTTTAGATCCCACATATTTGGAGAATGTTCAATCTTATGGTATTTTTGATAAAAGTGGGTTTGGAGAGGTCATGACTTTAGTTAATGTTAATCCCACTATTTTGGAAGAGTGTCAACTTTGCATGCATGTGGATCATGTTGAAAATATTTTATGTGATAGATATTTTGTTAAATTTGCTTATGATCCCACATGTAATTATTATGAGAGAGGAAAATATGGTTGTAGAAATTTTCATGATAATAAATTACCTCTCGTTATTTTGAGATTGCTATTGTTTCTTTCCGCTTCCTTGCATATGCTAGTTTTTGCTTGCTATGATAATTTGTTTTCCTATAAGATGCCTATGCATAGGAAGTATGTTAGGCTTAGATGTGTTTGTCATGTGTTTCATGATGCTCTCTTTGCGCTTCAATTCTTGTCTTTCATGTGAGCATCGTTAGAATTATCAATGCCTAGCTAAAAGGCTTTAAAGAAAAGCGCTTGTTGGGAGACGACCCAATATATTTCCTTTTTGTTGTTGAATAAATATTTCATCTACCTTCTGTTTAGATGTGTTTTTATATTTTAATTAGTGTTTGTGCCAAGTTAAACCTATAGGATCTTCTTGGATGATGACTATTTGATCTTGCTGAAAATTCCAGAAACTTTCTGTTCACGAAAACAATTGTTTAAAATCACCAGAACGTGATAAAATACTGATTCCAATTCCAGTAGATCAATAAAAAAATTATAAAGTTCTTCCTATTTTGGTAGATGTTTCTGAGTTCCAGAAGTTTGCGTTAGTTACAGATTACTACAGACTGTTCTGTTTTTGACAGATTCTGTTTTTCGTGTGTTGTTTGCTTATTTTGATGAATCTATGGCTAGTAAAATAGTTTATAAACCATAGAGAAGTTGGAATAGAGTAGGTTTAACACCAATATAAATAAAGAATGAGTTCATTACAGTACCTTGAAGTGGTGTTTTGTTTTCTTTCGCTAACGGAGCTTACGAGATTTCTGTTAAGTTTTGTGTTGTGAAGTTTTCAAGTTTTGGGTAAAGATTTGATGGATTATGGAACAAGGAGTGGCAAGAGCCTAAGCTTGGGGATGCCCATGGCACCCCAAGATATTCAAGGATAACCAAAATCCCTAAGCTTGGGGATGCCCCGGAAGGCATCCCCTCTTTTGTCTTCGTCTATCGGTAACTTTACTTGGAGCTATATTTTTATTCGTCACATGATATGTGTTTTGCTTGGAGCGTCTTGTATGATATGAGTCTTTGCTTTTTAGTTTTCCACAATCATCCTTGATATACACACCTTTCGGGAGAAACCCACATGATAGGAATTTATTAGAATACTCTTTGTGCTTCACTTATATCTTTTGAGCTAGACAGTTTTGCTCTTTGTGCTTCACTTATATTTTCTAGAGCACGGTGGTGGCCTTATTTTGAAGAAATTCTTGATCTCTCATGCTTCACTTATATTATTTTGAGAGTCTTTTAGAACAGCATGGTATTTGCTATGGTTATAAAATTGGTCCTAGAATGATGAACATCCGAGTTGGGTATAATAAAAACTATCATAGAAAGTGCATTAAACACTATGATCAATTTGATGCTTGATAATTGTTTTGAGGTATAAATGTGGTAATGTTAGAGTCATGCTAGTTGGGTAATTATGAAATTGAAAAATACTTGTGTTGAAGTTGGCAAGTCCCGTAGCATGCACGTATGGTAAAAGTTGTGTGACAAATTTGTTGCATGGAGTGCTCTTTTAATTGTCTTCCTTATGAGTGGCGGTCGGGGACGAGCGATGGTATTTTCCTACCAATCTATACCTCTAGGCGCATGCATAGTAGTACTTTGCTTCGAGGGCTAATAAGCTTTTGCAATAAGTATATGAGTTCTTTATGACTAATGTGAGTCCATGGATATACGCACATTTACCCTTCCACTTGGCTAGCCTCTATTATGCCGCTCAACCTTCGCCGGTATCATGCACCCAACATTTACCTTCCTCAAAACAGCCACCATACCTACCTATTATGGCATTTCCATATCCATTCCGAGATATATTGCCATGCAACTCTCCACCGTTCCGTTTATCATGACATGCTCCATCATTGTCATATTGCTCTTTGCATGATCATGTAGTTGACATCGTATTTGTGGCAAGGCCACCTTCATAATTTTTCATACATGTCACTCTTGATTCATTGCATATCCCGGCACACCGCCGGAGGCATTCACGTAGAGTCATATTTTGTTCTAACTATTGTTGTAATTCTTGAGTTGTACAAAAATAAAAGTGTGATGATCTTCATTATTAGAGCATTGTCCCAAGTGAGGAAAGGATGATGAAGACTATGATTCCCCCACAATTCGGGATGAGACTTCGGACTTTAAAAAAAGAGGCCAAAGAAGCCCACCAAAAAAATAAAAGAAAAGAAAAAAAGAGAAAAAGAAAAAAAGAAAAAAAATGAGAGAAAAGAGAGAAGGGACAATGTTACTATCTGTTTTCCACACTTGTGCTTCAAAGTAGCACCATGATCTTCATGATAGAGAGTTTCCTATGTTGTCACTTTCATATACTAGTGGGAATTTTTCATTATAGAACTTGGCTTGTATATTCCAATGATGGGCTTCCTCAAAATGCCCTAGGTCTTCGTGAGCAAGCAAGTTGGATGCACACCCATTTAGTTTCTTTTGTTGAGATTTCATACATTTATAGCTCTAGTGCATCCGTTGCATGGCAATCCCTACTCACTCACATTGATATCTATTAATGGGCATCTCCATAGCTCGTTGATACGCCTAGTTGATGTGAGACTATCTTCTCCTTTTTTTGTCCTCACAACCACCACCATATACCACATATAGTGCTATGTCCATGGCTTGCGCTCATGTATTGCGTAAGAGTGTAAAAAGCTGAAGCGCGTTAAAAAGTATGAACCAATTGGTCGGCTTGTCATCGCGGTTGTGCATGATGGGAGTATTGTGTGTAATAGAAATGAAGCATGGCCTAACTATATGATTTTGTAGGGATAAGCTTTCTTTGGCTATGCTATTTTGATAAGACATGATTACTTGTTAGTATGCTTGAAGTATTACTATTTTTATGTTTTAAGGACTTTTATCTTGAAACATTTGGATCTGAACAATCATGCCACAGTAAAGAAAATTACATTGAAAATTATGCTAGGTAGCATTCCACATCAAAAATTCTGTTTTTATCATTTACCTACTCGAGGACGAGCAGGAATTAAGCTTGGGGATGCTTGATAGATCTCCAACATATCTATAATTTTTGATTGTTCCATGCTATTATATTACCTGTTTTGGATGTTTACGGGCTTTACTTTACACTTCTATATCATTTTTGGGACTAACCTACTAACCGGAGGCCCAGCCCGAATTGCTATTTTTTTTGCCTATTTCAGTGTTTCAAAGAAAAGGAATATCAAACGGAGTCCAAACGGAATAAAACCTTCGGGAGCGATCTTTTTGGAACAAACGTGATCCAGAGGACTTGGAGTGGAAGTCAAGAAACAAACTAGGCAGCCACGAGGGTGGAGGGCGCGCCCCCCTACTGGGCGCACCCCCCTATCTCATGGGCCCCTTGAGCGTCCACCGACCTACTTCTTCCTCCTATATATACCCATGTACCCCGAAAACATCAGAAGCGACCACGAAAAACTATTTCCACCGCCGTAACCTTCTATATCCGCGAGATCCCATCCTGGAGCCTTCGCCGGCGCTCCGCCGGAGGGGGAATCGATCATGGAGGGCTTCTACATCAACACCACAGCCCTTCCGATGAGTTGTGAGTAGTTTACCACAGACCTTCGGGTCCATAGTTATTAGCTAGATGGCTTCTTCTCTCTCTTTGAATCCCAATACAAAGTTCTCCTCGATCTTCTTGGAGATCTATCCGATGTAACTCTTTTTGCGGTGTGTTTGTCGAGATCCGATGAATTGTGGGTTTATGATCAAGTTTATCTATGAGAAATATTTGAATCTCCTCTGAATTCTTTTATGTATGATTAAGTTATCTTTGCAAGTCTCTTTGAATTATCAGTTTGGTTTGGCCTACTAGATTGATCTTTCTTGCAATGGGAGAAGTGCTTAGCTTTGGGTTCAATCTTGCGGTGTCCTTTCGCAGAGACAGCAGGGGCAGCAAGGCACGGATTGTATTGTTGCCATCGAGGATAAAAACATGGGGTTTATATCATATTGCATGAGTTTATCCCTCTACATCATGTCATCTTTCTTAATGCGTTACTCTGTTCTTTGTGAACTTAATACTCTAGATGCATGCTGGATAGCAGTCGATGTGTGGAGTAATAGTAGTAGATGCAGGCAGGAGTCGGTCTACTTGTCACGGGTGTGATGCCTATATACATGATCATGCCTAGATAATCTCATAATTATTCGCTTTTCTATCAATTTCTCGACAGTAATTTGTTCACCCACCGTAATACTTATGCTATCTTGAGAGAAGCCACTAGTGAAACCTATGGCCCCCGGGTCTATCTTTTATCATATAAGCTTTCAATCTACTTTTATTTGCATCTTTTACTTTTCCAATCTATATCACCAAAAATACCAAAAATATTATCTTATCATATTATCTCTATCAGATCTCACTTTCGCAAGTGGCCGTGAAGGGATTGACAACCCCTTTATTGTGTCGGTTGCGAGTTCTTGTTTGTTTGTGTAGGTGCGTGGGACTTTTGAGGAGCCTCCTACTGGATTGATACCTTGGTTCTCAAAAACTGAGGGAAATACTTACGCTACTGTGCTGCATCACCCTTTCCTCTTCAAGGAAAACCAACGCAAGCTCAAGATGTAGCAGTGTCAGAGCAATCACTCCCTCCAGTCCTTTTTTGTTTGGGTATAACAAAATCTTGTTTTCCATTCACATTTTACAAGTAAAATTCGTGGACAAACTTTGACCCAAAATACGATGGGGACTAGTAAACCAGAACGGAGGTAGTAGTTTTTTTAATCAAAGAATGGTTTCCCCCTTCCGATTTTCATTACTGAAAACCAACATCTAAATCTAAACCATAGTATTTGCCCTAGAACTACCAGGTTCAACATCTCGCAACATAAACCCATACAACCATACGCCAAGGAGGTACGTAGTACTATGAATTCCATTTTCGCTCCATACCAATCGTTCTAAAAACTACTTAGTACTTATAACGCGCCATTGAAAATCGGAACTCTTAACCCCGCTAAAAATGGTATTTTAAACGTGGCTACTCGATCTATGGCAACTGGCGAGCCACCGCCTCCAAGTCGTTCACCTGTGGTCCCGACCATCAACTCCTACGGATCAAATTATCACGCGAGCTGACTATTCCTACAAAGGTGCGCTCCACCACGTACCCGGTACCCGCGAATGCAGCAATCGTGCACCTAGGGTTTTAGGGTTTATTTGTTAACGTTGCCTTTACGTAACACTCATGTGTGCGAGACAGCGAGAGACCGACTGCGTGCGTGCGCCTCTTCTCTTTGTATATGTACTCCACCGTTTGTCTGGTGTCCAAAAAATTATAATAACTACTAGCAATGTGCCAATGCGTTGCCACACGATCAGAGTAGATTAATACATATTCACCGATTTGATCAAAAAAAGTCTAGTTTTGAAATACGTATATCACTAAAAATATGTTATGTTTCACTCAAAATATATTCCTTTGGCGGTTTTGATGAGATAAGGGAGGAATGCTGTTAGTTTCAAGATTCGAGAAGTGGTATATGTCTAATTTCTACTCTTACTAGCAAGATGCCCGTGCGTTGCACGGAACATCAAGATCTTGTGGGAGAAAAGGATGAACGAGGGAAGGCCTTATCTGCAAATGTGCAGAGGAGTGCGGGTAAACTGCCATAGTTTCCTTCCTATCCGTCAGATATAAATCGGACGGCGTATATTGCAGGATGGCAGGCCCACCATCATCACCAACTCTGTTTTTTATCCCTACTCTTATAAAAAGCATAGTCGGTGATGATCGTGTGCCTGCCATCCTGCAATATAGGCCGTCCGATCTATATCTGACGGATAGGAAGGAAACTATGGCAATTTTGCAAAAAGATACCCACACCCCTCTCCACACTTGCAAATAAGGCCTTCCCTTGTTCATCCTTTTCTCCCACAAGATAAACTACTCATACAAATGCATCTTGATGTTCCGTGCAACGCATGGGCATCTTGCTAGTTGTTGCAAAAAGCCCATGTGTGTGTGAGAGAGAGGGGGAGAGTAGGAGGACGGAGTGCATGTGTGACAAAGACACAAAGAGTGTGTGTGCGAGAGGTATCAGCTTAAAATGAGGCGATAGTGTGGGTGTGCACGATCGAGGGGGCGTGTCTCAAGAAGGGAAGAAAAATCTACATAGATACAAGGAGCGGGAGAGAGACATGTATGCGATAGTGGAAGCAGGAGTGTGCGGGTGTACAAACCTATCTAGAGGCTAGTCGATAAATGTTTGTGAGAGAAATACGAGTCAGGGGTGCGAAAGCGAGAGTTTTGTGTGTGTGAGAGAGAGACGGTAGTCGGGAAGGGGAGTGGAAGTAGGAGTTGTGTGTGTGAGAGAGAGAGTGAGAGGGGGGAGTTTGTCTGGTCGGTAAACAAACGAATAATGTCAGTCTGGGATGGAGACGAAAAGGAGACCGCAACAAATGTTGTGTCTACAGGAGAGAGAGAGAGAGAGAGAGAGAGAGTATTTTTAGTGGTATGATTCATATCTAGAGACATATAGGGTCTGTGAGAGAATCCCATAGATAGAAAGACGAAGTGAAAGACGAGTGTAGACTGTGTGTGTGGCGGTGAAAAAGAAAGCTTAGGTACCTAGTGATACGAGAGAACGGTAGACACGTGAGAGATAATGAAAACCGTGTAATGTATAATGATAGGGAGAGTGTGACACTTCTCAAGGGAGACGTCGAGAGACCATGTTTGCGAGGATAGGAGAAACATGAAGTGAGCGTGCGGGTGAGCTGGAGAAAAGAGAGTGATAGCTACATGAAGGAGCATGCATGCGAGAGAGATGGGCGTGAAAGGAGTGAACATAAAAGGGATTCAAATATTTGAATTCGAGATGATGATACATGTAATCCATAATCGAACCAAAATTGATCTATCAAAGATGCATACTCATATGAATTCACGCGCATCTATGTTATTTAATATGTAGATATTACTAATCCATACATTTTAGTAGAACATAATTTGGTTTAATTTTTTGAATTCAACCTTATGATTTTGAGATCATTGTATTTGTAAATCATATTATACATATAAAGGAGCAGAATTCTTTGTTGTGCTTTTGAAAGTATATATAAAAAAATGATGTATATAGAATTTTATTCCAATCGAAAATGGATCCCGCCCGGAAGAAAATAGAATACAAATGGGGTTCGAATTGAGTTGGCACGGTAAACGTGCACTCTGCAAAATTTGAACGAAGCGGGGAAAGTCGCATTAACCGCCTGAAATCAAAATCTACGAGATGGAAATTACTACTGCCTATCCCTGCCACGCAAAGCTTATCTGCTCGATTTCTATAGGTTTTGATAGGGGTAGGTTTGTAATTTCACTCAAACGTGACATAACCGCCTCTCACCCGGATTCATACACGGTGGGCGCCAAAACACAGTGTGTCCTTCGCAGAAATTGACTCCCTCCTCGATTCATACACGGTGGGCGCCAAAAACAAACTCTCGTCGGCAAATATTCGGTGGATGCGAGATTACCGTCCTATCCCCAACCAACTAATATTGCTGTGATGTAGGAAATTTGAAACGGGGGCTAAGTTTGTAAATTTCCTCGCATTTGAGACAAGCGCGCCCTGAAGACATGGTTCCCCCCTTCCTCTCTACCTCCATTTCCCCATTCGTACTCCGTGGGCGCCAAAACACCTTCTCCACCCCAGCCTCCTCCGTCCACCACCCCATCCACCGCCGTCCTCCTCCAGCATGCCGGAGCTGATACCCTGACGCCGCCGTCCATTACAAGAGATCGACCTCTCTCATCCACGGCTTCGGACCGGGATCCTTGCATCATGTCCTCTCGCTTCATCCCCGCCATCGTCCACCTTGCCGGCGCCGCTCCTACGACCGTCTCGTCCACCGCGCCCCGCCACCACCGTCTACCCTCCTAGATCTGCGTCCACACCACCGACAGCCATCGCTACCGCAGCACCGTCAAATTCTCAGCAGATGCATACACGGCGTCGCACCAGAGGCGGTACTCTTTCGTATCTACTCAACTTATTTATCGCGGCAAGAAAATAGATCGCCACTGCTTTACTCTGATTTCTTGTCCATCACTTACTTGCTAGTTGAAAGCAAACATTGGTTGCGAAGTTTCCTTTGTCAGGTTTGCACCTTCAGATCCACCATGGCACGCTCAACACTATACTCCCAATGCTTATGGTTTTCCCCTTTTATATTCCACACTAGTTAAATCACAGTAGACTAAATTTCAAAATTGGGTCAGTCGATTTTTCAGAGCTCGCCGGAGTTCGCCGGTGCAAACGAAGGGGCTCGGGTGGGGACGGTGGTTGTGGGGGGCGGTGGTGGGGCCTCACCCAACGAAGAAAACTCGATGCGGGTGGGGGCGAGGGTGGGATGGGGGTGGCGGAGGAACACAGACGGTGGGGGCCGGTGGTCCGGCCGGCGGCCCATGCGGTGTTCTGTATGGGAAGAATCAAAGACGAGGAAGAAGAAGGGTTAGGAGACGTAGGATCTTCATCCAACCACCTGAAATGGTCGACTGACCCAAAAGACAAAAGTCACGCGAGTTGCATGCAGACATGCCTTTATATTCAGTACCATCATCGTACCTGCTTAGCACTGCTCCTGAATCCATCAAGCTAAACAATGTGCCACTCATAATTCCACACTTGTTGCTCAAGTACGAATCTGATATGATGCTGATATTACTAAAACAGATAACATTTAATTGGTCATCTAATGTTCCTACTTTACTTTCGAAAAAGCACGTGCACCACATATAGAGAGACAGCAGGGAGTTGCTTTCTTAATGCGCTCTGGTTCATCATGTGTGGGCACTGCGCAACGAACATTTTATTATCCAAAATCTGCTTGCTCTTCTTTAGCATGTTCCTCTTCCGTTCTTCTTTAATAAGTACTCTCTCCATTCCTAAATACAAGTCTTTGTATAGATTCCACCATGGACTACATATGGAGCAAAATTAGTGAATCTACACTCTAAAATGTATCTTGATACATCTGTATGTGATCCATACTGGAAATCTCTACCAAGACTTATATTTTGGAATAGAGGGAGTATGATAGTAGTACAGTATGTTGCTTGTAGTGAAGATGAGAAGGGACATTTGCAGTGTAGAGGTCTATACGGTCGGTTGTGATGGACACTTTGAACTCTTCGGGCCTCTTTGATTCGTAGGATTTTGTAAACATGGGAATAGGATTTGTAGTGGCCTGCCCACTTGAATCCTATAAGAATAGCAAGGAAATGCGGGGAGCTGTGCCGCCTTTGAGAGTTACACTGGTATTAACAGTACCGCACCTTCAGTTGAAGAGAGCTGGTATCCGAAGCCTTTCTAGACGTACCAGCAATACTAGCACATACATTCCAGCAAGTTCCACTTTACTGATTTTACTCTGATGCTTACGGTTTTCCCGTTATATCTACACTATGATCTGTGTAGCTGCTTTGTGTCACACTAGCAGCAGTCCACTCTTGAAGCTAAACACCGAAATGACTTACAAAATTGGCACCAAGGCATTGAGTGCCATTCTGGATGCAATGAAACTCATACGCTCCCCACCTATTGATTCTTGTTCAGTATATGATCCTAATGACTATTCTAACCTCGAGGAGTCAAAGGCAGATGGCCTGTCATGTTCACCCATCAAGGTGCATGTTCTAATTTGGCAAGGTTTTATTGATTGCGCGTATCTTGCATATGTTGTCTTGCATTTCTTCTACTTTGTTGCACCGCCATCTGCTTAGTTTACTCATCATATATGTCGAGATGCCATGCCCATCCATTATCAATACATATTCCATCTGTCATCATACCATCATACCATGTTTTTTCCACTCAAATGTTGTTCTTGTGCATCAGACATCAAAAAGGAAGAGGGTGAACCTGAAGGAGCACCAGCAAAGTCCTTGAAAAATGTGGTGGTGCCGGAGAAATCAGGCAGCACCCCACTTATATTGGCTGTACAACCAGTGACACAAAACGTAGGACCGACTCCAGCAGACTGTACCCATACTTCACTGGCCACACCACTAGCCCCACCACACAGGACCTGCACTCCAGTAAAAGGTATACTGATTTCAGTTGCCATAGCACCAGCCGTACCACAGAAAAATCCCACTCCAGCAAAAAGTACAGCAAGTCCACCGGCCGAAGACCTATCCCAACTGCAGAGACAGCCAATTCCTATAGATTGGAACCCCATTCTAGTTATTCCCGGTTTAAAAGACAATGCTTCCAATGTTGTTAGGGACTACGTGCATATATTCCCATCATCGGAAGATTATAGTGAAGACAAACACCATTTTCACATCTTCCTGTCCAACTTACGTGTGAGTGCTATTATTCATGGTTATTATTTTCCTGTTTTCTGCTTATTGAACACATCAATGATTTACATTACATTTTTGTTAGTGGGCGAGGGTCATTCTGGATAGTCATGATGAGCAAATCTTGCTTGTGCTTTTCAAGGAAGCATTGCAGCACTATCGGTGTTACCTGAGGAAATCACACTTTGATGGCAAGTCTATAAACGAATTTTCGGTGAAGTCTCATGTGCTAAATTTAGAAGACATTGAATGGAAAAACCTTGTTATGCACTGGCCTCGTTCCCAGGATGAGGTACTGTCTATCAAATCACATGACAACTTGAACTTCTCCTTTTCCGCATGTGCCTTATGGATCTTTTTTGCAGGAAATCTGCTCGAAGAAGAATTCCGGTTTGAAAAGAACGACAGGATATCGCAAATATGCTGCCCGCTGCTTTGCTCTTGTTAGTACCTGTTGTCCTGTATCACTGTACTTGCATACATACCTAGTTCATTATGTGATAGCAGTATGCATGATAGCTTGCTTATCAATTGTTCACTCCAAATTATCTGATCTGTATAAATGGTTACATTAGTGTAGAATATATCCAATGCCAATGAAATTTTTTAGCTCTGCATTGTTCTTGTAAGTACTTGCTATCCTTTATCAGTGTACTTATATTGACAGGTAGTTGTTCATGTACCATCACTCTGCAGCTTATTTTCCTTTGCCCTCCATTTTCTACACATCAGATCTATATTTACTCTTACCATAAGGTTGGATAACACCAATGGTACTGAAGAAGTTTAGCTGTGCATTGCTCTTGGCTGTACCTTTTGCCTGTATCGCTGTACTTACAGTTATAGCTACTTGGTTATGTAGCATCACTCTTCATCTTATCTTAAATATTCTCCATTTTTTCTTATATTATCACATCTAT